>NC_060161.1:25262739-25281052 GCF_021292245.1 Micropterus dolomieu | reverse complement strand
CACAGGAGATGATGTCTCCAGGATAAAACTGATCTTTATAAGAAGATGTCTCCACCCTTTCCATTTTCTGTCCATTCTTGAACCAGACGTAGGAAGGATGATCAGGTAGACGACAGCTGTTGTGACAAAGCAGCTCTGCCTCAGTATAATTCTGATAGACTGTTGATCTGATCACCTGCACCTGGAGATCTGGATCTGTGAAGGAAAAACTGAAATATGCTCACTGGAGCAAAAACATGTCCTTTTTGTGGCTTGTTGCATTGCCTATTAGCCACTCAAACAATCGGGATACTCCTATTTTCAGTCAGCTATTGATTAAGGACGTCAGCATCCAGTTGGCAATTTGTTTTCAGCTGATCTGAAGCAGCTGGTTCGGATCTAAGAAAATACCCGAATATGTTTATCAAGGCTATCAATGGCGCCTCTTAAGACATTAAATCCTCTGACAACATGATTTGTGATATTTTTGGGGAGTCTCTAAAATATTGACAATATGCTATTTTTGACATTCATTTCTGTTTTTCTGTATCATCATGAATCGTGTAAATATGGAGCATCAGGCTTCATCCAGCCAGGGGGAATGGTAGAGAGGCTGCTGCAGCCGTTGTGTCTTCTTTACACTAATTGTAGCAAAATGGCTACATATGGTAATCTTAGGCATAAACAATGTCAGAAAGTAATCATTAAAGACATCTTCATTTGTCATTAAATGCTCATCCATACCTTTAAAGCCGAGCTTTACTCCAAATGAGCCCAGCCTATATTGAATTAATGAATGAAAATTACCCAAAAATCAATAAACAATAACACTGAATTAATTTGATTCTGAAGAAATCTTAAAAACCACAGGATTCTCAGGCAACGTCTGAGGTGTTCCTGTTCCATTTGTTAGTGAGTTATAAACTGAACGTTGAGCCTGCTGTTTTTCTTATGTTCAAGCTCATCTTAATTACATTTAATCAAGCACACATAGCTACACTAATCGGACATATTAAATGTCAAAATCAATATTTTTCAGTTTTGGTTTTAAAACAATAAAATTACTTGGTTTTTTTTGTGTTTTCTGATTCCGTTTTGAAACAGAATAATCAAAGAACGAATCATACACGGATTTCAATTAATCACACTTAAAATTCTCTCCTTTAGGATCACTATTCGACACGTTCACTTGTCATCAGATAGTTTAAATGTGCTGTTACAGTTTGTGTTCATCAGTACCTGTGACAGTCAGAGTTGTACCAGGTAAACTACTCCTCCATTCAAAGGTATGTGCTGTGAATTTGAAGTGATACTCAGCTGAGTCGCTCTCTCTCAGGTCAGTGATTCTCAGAGTGGAGCGTCCTCTCTCTGTTTCAAGGACCTGAACACGACCTGCATACTGGGAGTCTTCACTAAGGTCCTCAGGCTGTGAGGGATTCTGCCACTGAAGACTATGTTCAGGACTGAACCAGAATTTAGATGTGATATATGTGTCATAACTGTTGTAAGTACAAGAAATGTTCACTGATGAGCCTTTGAAGGCACAGATGCTTCTGTCAGTGTAAGTCACTCTGTTGCAGGTTTGACCGTGGCCACCTGAAAAATGTAAATATATTTGATTATTGTTATTAAAACTATTCTCTTTATTGTAGTATTTCACATCTGGTTGTATTCCTGTGGATGGGGTCGCTCATGTTAAAAGATAAATGAAGTCATGGTACAGAACATCAGCTAAAATGTTCAAAACTTTGTCACATTATTAGAAGATTGTGGAGTGAACTCACAAACTGATGGAGAAGGAAAATCCTCATGTCCTTTAAGGGCACATGAATAGCTGTCTGGAGGATAAAAGTAGTCTGAATAAGATGATTCTTCCTTAATTTTCTGTCCATTCTTGTACCAGATGTAGGAGGTTTGATCAGGTGGACTACAGCTGCTGAGACACTTAAGCTGTGACCATGTACATGTGTAAATCTTGCATGATTGTGAGCTGCTCATCTGCACCTGGAAACCTGCATTTGTAAAAAAAAAGAAAAAAAAAGAAAATTATTATTTTAGATTAAACAATCATTTTAACAGGCACACCGAGATTCACTGTAGTGTTTCCCATATGTTGAGCATGTTGGAGCTAACTTACATGGTTTCCAACACAAATGTTACCTGCGACAGACAAAGTGACTCCAGGTGAACCAGTAAATCTTCCACCTTGTTGGTTTGTTATGAACCCGAACTTGTACTCAACTGAGTCGCTCTCTCTCAGGTCTGTGATTCTCAGAGTGCAGATGTTGTCAGAACAACTGTACTGCAAACGACCTGCGTACTCTGAGTCTGTTCTCAGATCCACAGGTACATCTCCATTCATCTGAGTAAACCAGAATGTTTCCTCAACTGTAGTATCACGGCCATTTATTCTGGATGGGTATCTGTAGGTGCAGTTTATTTCCACTGTTGATCCTTTTAAGGCACAGATCTGAGTAGAGGTGTAAGTCACTCCCCAGCCTTTCTGAGCCTGTATCACTGTAACACAGAGCACATCAGAAACTACAGTCAGACTCAACAACATCAGGAGACAGACTTGAATGTGTGAAGGTGGTTGTAAAAAGGTAACGTCTCGGGTTACGTATGTAACCCTTGTTCCCCGAGAAGGGGAACGAAACACTGCGTCGGGCGTGGCAGGGCTGAACTATGAATGAAACTACTCCAATCCTATTGGTGTGTCTACGCGGGTTCGAAGGGGGCCTCAGCCAGCACTTCAAGAACCACTGCCATGTCCCAGGTTGGAACCATGGAACAAGTCACGGGTCTCATCCTCCGGGCTCCACGGAGGAAGCGCACGACCAGTGGAAGCCTCCCCAAGGGCCCATCACTCAGAGGGGCGTGGACTGCTGCAATGGCAGCCACCTATACTTTGAGCGTGGACGGGGAGAGGCCCGTGGAGAAACGATGCTGGAGGAACTCCAGTATCACAATTACCAAGCAGGTAACTGGGTCCACCGTCCGTTCTCTGCACCAGGTGGTGAACACATTCCACTTCAGGCCGTACATCCTTCTCGTGTAGAGCTGAGTACTGTCTCGACTGCGGCCTCGGCCACGTCTGCACTATGGCATCCAGCCCTAGCGGGGCTGGGGGCAAGAGGAAGAACCATAGGGGACAGTGCGTAGTCTCTCGGGGCCGAACTTTTCGCATAATAACTGCACCACCTCGGGGTGGAGTCTCCACTCCCCGGGCCTCAGCCCCTGTCTCGACAGCAGCTCTGCTCCCTGATTCTGGGTCCCAGGGACGTACATCGCTCTGAGGGACAGCAGTCTCTGCTGGGACCACAGGAGGATCTGATGTGCCAGTTTGCATAACGGGTGCGAGCGCAGAACCCCTGGTTCAAATATATTCACTGCCGTATTGTCGGTTCTGACAAGGATGTGGCGACCGCGGAGAGCGGGCAGAAAACTCCTCAGAGCTCTGAATACCGCCAACATTTTCAGGCAATTTATGTGCCAGGACAAATGATGCTTCTGCCAGGAGCCTCTCGCAAAGCGGGCGTCCATGGCCGCGCCCCATCTCGTGAGTGAGGCGTCTGTCGAAATAATTGTTTGGCGACAGATCGCTCCCAACACGGGACCTTGGGACAGGAACCAAGATTTCCTCCATACTGACAGGGAACGAAGGCACCTGCTCGTAACCCATATCAGATGGAGCGGATTTCCCCTCGGGGAGAATCCCTTGGATTTTAGCCACCACTGCAGGGCTCTCATGTGCAGTAGTCCAGAAGGTATTATACTGGACGCTGCAGCTAGGAGACCCAACACCCTCTGAAAGTGTTTTACAGTGATGGCGCGGCCTAACTGCACTCTGGTCACTGAGGATAAAATGGACTCGATGCGTGCGGGAGACAGGTGGGCCCGCATCATCGTTGAGTCCCACACCACCCCTAGGAAAGTAGTCCGTTGGGCGGGCGTCAGCAACGGGGCCAGAGCTGCATCCATGCATTTGGTGAACGTGCGGGGAGAGAGTACTAGGCCGAACGGAAGAACCCAATACTGGTAAGCCGTGCCCCCGAAGGCGAACCTCAGGAACTTCCTGTGAGAGGGACGGATGGAGATGTGGAAATAAGCGTCTTGCAGATCTATCGTGACAACCGATCCTCAGATTGGATGTGACTGATGATGGCAGGGATGGTAAGCATCCTGAACCTGAATCTCCTCAGAGATTGGTTCAGGGACCGCAGATCCAAAATCAGACGCAACACTCCGTCCTTCTTGGGAACTAAGAAGTATCGGCAGTAGAACCGGGGGGGAAATGACTTCTATGGCCCCTTTTTCTAGCAGAGAGCGGACTTCCTGTCCCAACACCCGGCTGTGTCCTGCGTGTACTGCAGTCCTGACCATCCTGCAGAATCTGGGGGGGCGAACCCGGAACTGCAGCCTGTGGCCATCCACTACTGTGCGCAGGACCCACGAGGAAATGTTTGCGAGGCTCCGTCAAGCTTCCGCGAAATTCGGGGGGTCCCCGGTGGCGCCCTGAAGTGGAGGACCGCTAGAGAAAACTCGCCGGCGAACCACGGTTTGTGAGCCTGGTCGTCTTCCGGCTGCAGCCCCTCGGGGCGGACAGACCGGTGAGGGCCCGCTGGTGGCTAGCGCATCCCGAGCGATGATTTTTACATATAAAGTACTTTTATAGTAGTATGATTTGGAATAGAATTTTCTTTGCAATTTGAAATACTTTTCCTAACATTTCAGAAACAATAGTTTATATTTTATCTTTGTACAATATCATGAGAAAAATGCAAAAAAACAAACAAAAAAAATTCACTTTGGTAACTACGTATTATTAGTAATATGTCATTATTTATAACTGTTTTATCAGATGCCACTGCCAAGTAAATAAAAACATAGACAGCATGTTAATTCTAACCCTGCAGCAAGAGTGGAGTCGCCCAAAGAAGTAAAAAATGCTGTTTAGATAGACTTATTATGCTGCTTATTACAACCCATGTGTACATTTTTAGCAACCTCGATTGGCCGTGTTGCCTGTGTCAAACACAGGACTTCACACAGAAAAACTGCGTTCAAGTCCCCTGTGAAACCTTCCGCCAATTCGAAGGGTGTAAATCAGAAGAGTCATTTTTCTGTTATCCTGCTGACAGAACAGACAAACAGCACTGAAAACAAAACCTTCTTGGTGGAGGTAGACAAGATAGATATTATAAATGTGAAGGTTCTACGACATATGGCACAGCAACATGTATTTACTATATACAGCACTTTTAACACCAGTGATTACAAATGCTTTATTTATAATCAGGTGAACACATTATTTATGCTGAACACTAATACATAATTCACAAAGAATTTATGACAAGGAAACTGATACTGTGGGAGACTCAGTGATCAGTGAACCAACTTAGTGATTCCAGAGTGTCAAACACCCCAGGGCCCAGATGAACCCATTCATTGACAACCATTTATCCAGTACCTTTAGCCAAATATTTCTACTGTTTACCCATGCTGTTTGGCTAATTATTTCATTTTTATCCATTCTTGTAAAACTGGAAGTTGAAATTATAGCTGTGTTTAGGAATGTATGCTGTAAACTATTGGATATTTTTTTAAGCATTTGACTAGTGATGGTTTGTAAAAGTGGACAACCACACAATTAAATTTTGTGAACTTCAGTTTAAAAACTTTACATTGTTAAAGTATAAACATAAAGAGATGCTGTTGGTGTAAAAAACAGACGTAGCTCTCTGTTGGTCGTCTTGTAAAGACTTTTAAGAGAAGTGAATGTCTGGTGTTCTAGAGATTGCACCACACGCCACACATTAAATGTGCTAAATGTCTCACAGTATAAATGTAGATGTACAGTACCTTGTACAGAGAGAAGGAAGACAACAAATCCACTCGCTGCTGCTGTTAAACTCATAGCTGCTCCTCACGTCTGTTAAATCAGCAGGTAGATCACATATATGAGAAGTCCTGTATGTCAGTTAGTCACTATAAATATTTCTAATGAAAAAGGGAGGATGCTGTTTTTCACCAGTTTCACAATCTGAGATTGCCCTGGCTTCCTTCCTCTCTTACGTTATTAATATTCATCAAAAGGTGAATGTCTGTCACACTCAACTATGCAAGTTGGAAGGAAAAAAATATTAATATTGTTGTGATAATCTTTATTATTCTTACAAAACTTGTCTTGTGGAGGGGGAGGACGAACATTAACGCGTCAGTACAGGAGTAAAGAATGACACATTCCTGCTGCTGGTTACACACATTTTCCCTGATCAACAGTTGTTGATAACTTGCAAAGAAACACAGCAATGTGTAAACATGAAGGACTTAAAATATACAAAGGATTCTGCCATGTTTGACTATATTCAGGACCATATGTTGATTCAACATCTCCATGACTGCATGTGCAAAACATGTCCAATGGTGAGCCTTTGGAGGCACAGATGCCTCTGTTAGTGCATTTTAATTCACTTCACATTTTATTCATTTAGCTGATGCTTTTATCCAAAGCGACTTACAATTGCTATATATGTCAGAGGTCACACGCCTCTGGAGCAACTAGGGGTTAAGTGTCTTGCTCAGGGACACACTGGTGGATGTCTCACAGTGGATTCAAACCTGAAAGATAAATGGCTCTGTTATAACTACATCTTACCACAGTACCACAGAGCAGGCAGTGCTACTCTAGAGCTCAATGACTAATGCATGTTGCTAAAACAGAAAGGGGAAGTGAGGTCACTCTCACTCACTCACTCACTCTCTCTCTCTCTCTCTCTCACACACACACACACACACACACACACACATATATATACATTTATATACTGTTTATATCCTGTATTTGAAGTCATGGTACAGCACATTAACTAAAAGGCACCACTGGATAGAGTTATGTACAACACACCTTTTCATGTATCAGATGTAAGAAGGACAATGAGGTACACACCTGCTGTGACACTTAAATGATCCCCAGTAAGGAGACTTTAGAGACAGTCTGCTCAGCTCCTGCACATGGAGCCCTGACTCAGTGAGAAACAGAAACATCCACAAACTCTAATAGATACACAGTGACAGTCATATTTCCAAGACGTTAAACACGTGGAACTGAGATCATATATTAAGATAATATAAGGCACACACATATTAAATGAACTGGTGGGTCTTGTTTGGAAATGCAAACTGTGATATAATTATGCTGATGACACATGAGCAGAAAAACACATGCAATAAAATTTCTTATTTAGATTATGTAACAAAATGTGTATTATAACGGATGTAGACCAGTAACCTGATCATATTCTTGTGTATATTTTGAATTGCACCTTGTGGATATTTTAATGATATTTTATATTTTATGTTTGCCATTTATTATATATATACATTTATTCCTGCTTTATATTGCAACTGCTGCACAACCATTTCCCTCCAGATAAATAAAGTTCAATCTCAATTTACAGCCAAGCTCTTCTTGAAAACCACACAGTAAATCACAAAAAATGTTAGATGATTGTCACTTCACTGTCATCAAGATCCAAATATTTAATAGTTTAACAGACATCAGTTGTAAAATGAACTCTCATTTGACCTTTGATGAGAGTGAGGCTCACATCAAACATCTCTGCAAGACCTTCTTCTTCCACCTCAGGAACATCGCCAAACTCCGTCCCACACTCACTCCTGCAGATGCGGAAAAGCTTATCCATGCTTTTGTCTCCTCCAGGCTGGACTACTGCAATGCACTCCTCACTGGGATCCCTGAGAAACGTCAATCTGCAGTACATCCAGAACAGCGCTGCTAGGATCCTGTTGAGGGTGTGCAAACATGACCACATCACCCCCATCCTCAAATCACTCCACTGGCTTCCTGTCTCCCTTAGGATTGAGTACAAGGACTCCCTCCTTACCCACCAGTGTATCCATGGTTAAGCACCCCCCTGCCCTAATAATGTTGCTGATTATGGAAAAACTTTACAAGTACATCTTAAGAGAGAGACAAAGAGATTGTGTTGCTTTGGGGTCTTTGAGGTCTTGCTACTGCCGGCAAGACCACCTCTTATCCACCTCTAGTTTGTACCAAAGCAACATATTTCCTTATACTGTGAAGACACAGGAAACAAAGAAATCTTATCAATCTCTATGAAAGAGATATTATTGGTATAACAGAACAGGGCCTGTGTTTATGAAGCTTCTAAGAGTAGATAATAATAGTCCCAACTGGCCAGACTGACATGTACACTGACCAGCTGTAACATTATGACCACCTGCTGGTCATATTGGTCTCTCTTTTGCCACCAAAACACTCATGTCCAGGCATGGACTTTGTAGTGAAACAACGGTGTGGATTTGTGCATTTTATATTGAATAAAGTTGGAGCTACTCCAAATTCCTTTTTCCTCTCCCAGAGGGGAGCAGGGGGGGTTGGAGATCAACTTTCAACAGACTGCTGGGGAGACCCCAACAGAAGGAGGGGATGAAAGTTGCTTTCTTTAAGTGCTATGCCTGGGCAGTTGATCGTAAAACTGGCGCCTTTTTGATCTACGAAGCTGATAAAGCGGTGCCTGACTGTTAAACTGACAAAGGGACACTAGCGATTAGTATTTCCCTGAACAGCCTATCAAAACTGGCCCCCCCATACATGTAACCGTGGCAACTAGACTGGGTCTGTGTTTCATTACCCCATTAAAGGGATACTCCTGGTCTCACCCACTTGTGACATAACCCAGGAAGCCGAACTTTAAATAACCAAAGACTGCAGTCTCCAAAGACTCAAAGCATTTAATTAAGTTTAATTAAATCTTTTAGTTACCTGATTACGTTTGCCTCTATTTGAGTAGTTATGTTACCATGTTGTTGCTATCTGTTGTTGATATTAGTGCTGAAAAGAATCTAAATAAGTTACTTTTGCAGTGTTTTTATTTTCAGCAAGGTTAAGGACACTCCCGTCATGTTATGTGTAACCAATACTTGTTCACAACACTTTCTCACAAAATTCCTTTAGAAATGATGATAAAGAAATGTCATACTATACTCTTAATCGCCAGCTTGAATTTAAGGCTGAATAAGTAAATTCCCCAGTTCCTAAGGAAAGATTGTTTGGGTTAATCTAAGCTTTCCTCATGTAACCTGAGCTCCCCCAAGTGGACGAAATAAGTATTACATACCATCGTTGGCAATGCCATTAAATGTATAAATATCCTGACCAATAATGTGACAATTGTTCTACAGTACAACCGTTCAACCATTGAGGTTCGATTGTGGAAAATATTTGATTATAATACGCGCAAATAGATTTTCTTTTCTTTTAGACCTTAAGTTTAGAAAGACAGTCCCTCGGCAAACCTGAAACGCCCTCTGGGGAACCACGCCCCAGACAACAAAAGAGCGACGCCCTCTCACTTCTCTTCTCCTCCCCTCGTGCCCTGGCCTTCCGCTCTGCTCTCTGGACGCTTCGGCACGCGTCCGGCGTGCCTCTCCAGGCAACGCGGTCAGATGTCCCGTAAGGTTAATATTTCCTTTTAACTCCTAAACTCATAGCTTACTTTCATTAGTTCTCCTCTGCCATATGAGTCAAACGCTTCCCATAATCGAACCTCCATTTCTCATTGTTCAGCAATTGTTTATTTTCCCGGTATTGGTGGTGTCTGTTTTGAACAGACTTTATTGGCTTTCTCCGACAGGCCAGGTGTGATGTGAAAGTATTTCTTAAAAGCGCTTTATTACATTAAAATGTTAACATTTTGTATACTGAGTAAAATCCTGAACTTATGTAATGTACCTGCGCAGGTAACAATGACGCTTACATTCTACTCTAATCTTGTGCTACATGCTGCTGCTGACGTCTACCTGCTGCTGCTAATGAAAACTAAAAATGAAAATGTTTGCAGTTAAAGGTAAATGTATCCTCATCCTCCACAGCCCCCTGTTCTCCACTGACTACTTCAATGCTGTACTTCTCTCTGTTTCCATCCAGGTGAGTCCCTCTGGTTTGATTGCATCAGAAGAAAGTCACATACAGTTTTGTTTCAAGGCTGAGATGTTTGTATAAACCGGATCAGACTCCAACTGATGGGGAGAGAAAACAAGATGAGAGTCAAAGGCTTCTTAAATACTTCTTAAAAACTATTCGATGATTAAAATTAAAATGAATGACTAAGATAACAAATTATAACCCACTGTCACTGTGGCCCAACAACTTTCTCACCTCTAAAGTCTCTATTGGTTCAGCGGTGCAGCTTAGAGTTTTCTTCCTTCTGAATTTAATCAAATAACAAATATAAAGTTTGATGAATAACTCCAAAACTATGAAACTAAATATTCAAAGTAAAAGATCAATGATGGAACTGATTCATTTTTATAGTTTCACCTCATCCACAGACAAACCAGAAGCAGAGGAATCAGCATCACAACCACCAGAGTCAACGTGATGATAATTATTATCATTGCTGTTTTATCTAGAAATGGAGACAGAAATTTATTAGATAAACTGTGCTGGACTTCACTAGTATCATTTGTATCATGAATCAGTTTGCCAGGTGATGCTCTTCTGTTAATCACCCAGGTAGAAACGTACCTGCCACAACAATCAGATGTAAGGTGGAGTTATGACGTCCTCTTCTGTTCTGGGCTTCACAGTAATAATTCCCACTGTGTTCAGCTCTGAAGTCAGTGATGGTGAAGTTCTGTCCTGATGCTTTTGGTGAGTCTTCATTCTCCTTGTACCAGGTGTATTTAGCTGCTGGGTTAGCATCACTGCTGCAGGTCAGAGTCACTGTACTGTTCTCCACTATCTCAGCAGAGGGACTCACTGACACAGAGGGAAGCTTTGGAGCATCTGGAGAAAGCATTTAGAAATACAACAGGTTTTAGGCAAACAAGGTTGTTGTTTTGAGAGTCACCTACTGGGAGTGGCACAAAAGAGAAACAGTTCCCATCATGGTAAGAGACAAAATGTGTAGTGACTAACTATGACATTGAGTGAAAATACAGTTAACATGTTTTACTATGTCACAATGGGCAAGACAGACATTTGCAAGGTGAATTACTCCTAAGCTGTCAGCGTGTAACTATAAAAAATATTTAAAACATATCAACACAGAACAAAAAGCATGTCTATATTTCACATAACACATATCTAAACCAAAAAAACAGCAAATCACAAAAAGCATGAAGATAAATGAAGTGTTGCACAGACAAGCTTCATATACAGCTTCATGCTTCCCCACACAAACTTTAAGACCATAGGGGATCGATCATTTCAAGTAGTGGCACCTAGGAAGGTGAATGTATTGCCTCCTTTTCTACATTGTGGAACTTCTGTCAATTCCCTAAAAAAGCAATTGACGACTTTTTTATTCACACAGGCTTTTAGTTAGACAAGAGTTTTATGGCTGTCTGATTTATGTTTTTCCTATGTATTTACATATTGTATCTCACTTTGTTGTGAAGCATTTTGCGATTTTATCTTTGAAAGGAGCTTTATGAATTTACTATATATTCATCTAGCTGACTCCGACTAAGGATTTACCAACACATTCTCATCTCAATGCGTCATAACTGACGCTTTCAGACAGCGTGACAAAGCGTAAGGATTTTACGCTAAAGGTACCCTTCAGCGTCCGTATGAAATGCCCCCGTTTCCTACGTTGTAGCAACACAAGGGAGGCTAACCGTGAGGCCGATATGCACAGCTGTAGGGTTAGCCGGTTGACATGCATACATTCAGTGACTTAGGTTTAGGTACTAACATTTCTGATGGTTGTGGTAAGGGTAAGGCTTCGGGGGGCTGTCAACACCTTTATCACGAACGTACACTTCCGGTCTGTACGGGACGCCCCAGAGCGTCTCACACAGACCCTAAATAACTTTCTCAAATCGTCGGTATATGACGCCCTGAGATGACAACGGGCTGGATTTACATAGTCGAATCAGAATCGTCAAGTCCTGTTGACTGAGAGTCAAATCATGTGTGTGTTTTTGTGCGCGCCGATTGCGAGTGGGGGGGTGTTACACACCGCTCCGCTAGAGAAGCTGCAGAGCTACAGTCTCTTCATTCAACTTACACTGTAAATTTCCAGCTAAAATGAGGCTTTTCTTTCTCACTCTGTCTCGCCTGTCATTCAACGGTCTTGTGCAGACTTTTACATGCATTACTGCTGCCGACAACAGCATGCACGTTGCGGTTCCCTGCGGGTCTATTTCAAGTAGCCGGTTATTTATGAACGATAAAATATTCTTGGTTCATCAACGTTGATAAATTATCCGAAAGTCCCGCACAGTGCGGACAACTTGGCACAACACCAGTGATGCTGGGGCTCGGTCTTTTCATCAAGTGTTCCTCCACTGCCACTGCACACGCTATGCTTACACAAGCGCACTGACGCAATTTTGGATTTATTCACGCACTTCAAAAACATTTATTGAAAGTTTTATTCTTTTTACATATTTAATTACAGCATTAAACATCGGAATTTATATTGTAATAGGCTGTATATTAACTTACTGGGAGAAAACTGGTAGTTCTATGTAAAATCAGACGTTGAGCACCCCCATATCGCCAAAATGGCATGATCCAAACAAAGTCACCAGTAACTAGTGGATTGATGTAAGAATCAAAAAACAAAAAACAAACAATGAAGTGGGTCTGTGAACTTCAGTCAATTCATTTTTTGTCCTACGCCGGATGCGGCCTACCATCATGCCCACCTGAAGCACATCGCAGACAAGATTCCACCTCTGGATCCGGACGCCAAGATACTCCTCTTGCTGGGCAGAGACATCTTTTGGGTGCACAAGGTACGAGAGCAGATAAGTGGCTCAGGAGATGCACCATTTGCTCAAAGGCTCGACCTAGGATGGGTCGTTGTTGGTGATGTGTGCCTTGGAGGCGCTCACAGGCCACTGGAGGTGAGAAGTTTCAAAACAGCCATCCTAGAGAATGGTCGTGCAAGTCATCTCTAGCCATGCAACAACCAGATCAGAGTGAAAGGTATTTGATCAAGCACCTAAACATCAGCACCATCCAACACCAACCTCCACGTGCGGCTCAACGACACTCATTGGAGACTGTTTGGGTCAAACTACCTGGACTCACAGAGTTGCACCTGGATATTTAACCCACGCAATGCGTCTATTTTGGATTGCATGCTACTTGAGCAGAGGAAGTCTCACCTCACACATGAGGTCCTGACCACACTCATGGCCGAGGTAGCTGCAATCATGAACGCTAGGCCGCTCATCCCAGTGTCATCACCTCTGATTCACCTCTCATCCTCACCCCAGCGATGCTTCTGACCCTCAGGACAAGCTCTGTACCTCCTCCCCCGTTAGACAGCTTTGAGGAAGCGGATCACTTCAGAGAGGAGTGGAAGCAAGTTCAGGGCCTAGCGGACATGTTTTGGAACAGGTGGAAACACGAATACTTCCAGACATTGCAGCTCAGGCACAAGTGGCAAGGACAACAACTGAACCTTCAAGAAGGAGACGTAGTTCTCTTGAAAGACAATCAGGCGAAGAGAAATCAATGGCCTATGGGCATCATCTCCAAAACCTTTAGCAGAGAAGATGGATTAGTGGAAGTCGTCAAGAACGGAAGCAGAAAGACTTTCTCTAGACCTATTATAGAAGTAGTTCCGCTTCTCTCTCCAATGACTGGTTCTGTTCATTAATGTGGGCTCTTTAAAGACCCCAAGCGGGGAGTGTTATGCTCCTAAAAAATGTGTTTGTCACTTCGTTTCACCAGTTCAGTGTAGTTTGTTTATTTTTGTGACCGTGGCAACCTAGGACCAGTGTATGCTGGGAAACGAGAAGAAAACTGCCATGCGGTGATCTGCCACGGTCATGTGTGAGCTCTCCCAGCTTCTGAGTTGATTGCTCTTCATTCTCCCTCTTTGCTAAGGCAACATCTGTAAGTATTTCATTGTGTAACGTTAAGTTATCACCTATTTTGAGTTTCTAAGAATATTGTGATGGCTAAGACGCTAATTAGTTTACGCTAGGATAAGTTAGCTTTATATTTCATTGCTGCTACGTTAGCTTAGCGGTGCTGCTTACCTTCATACTGTGTGTTTAGCTTCTTTAATGATATAAACATCTCATTGTAATGTTACAGTTTCACAAGATTCCCAGTAAACTTCATGGAAGTGAATCACCTGTGTCCTGGAGTTTCTTGGGAGTGTTTAAACTGAATGGAAATGTAGCCCATGACAAGCAGTGTAATATATAGTTTTATGTTAATTAGTTAATTAGATCAAATATTTTAATGCAGCCTGTTGTTCCTATTAGTTATGTAGTCCTACTTATGTAGGAAACCTCATGAGCATTATTGTGAGTCAAAAGGCATCTCCTCTTGCTCTGAGGCTTTCAGATAATTTATTGTCTTTCTTGCTGTTAATTCTATTTGATGGACCATCGGGGGAAGGCAGTGCTCTGCATTGTTCATACCTGTTTAAAGTAAAATTAAAGTGAAACTGAGTTACTCACTATTTCTCCCTGGGAGAAAAATATCCCAGGACCTCCCAAGTTTTCCTCAAGACCATTCTTAGCTAGCGCAGGGTTTGAGGACTGATGATAGTAGCAAAGCTTGTCCCGGTCACCTACCATCACACTCTGTTCAAACATATGCTCGACTGATAGGACAAAGCAGCACACCACTCCTTCATCCAGCACCAGAAAGGGGTCCTGTTGTCACTTTCACATATTTGCATCAGGATTTATAGTAAGCCACACCTTGTAATTGTGGCACTATATAATGTCAAATTATGTATTAATATGTATTGACTAAATATATACATAGTTTTTTGTTTTAAAACAAATAACAGATATACAATTTTTTCATTTTTGAAATAGAAGGGCATTATGGATTATCAAATGATACCCAGACTGATAGCACTCCTTTCACTGGTGACTTTGTTTGTGAGGCCACAGAAATTTACAACGCTTTCATCAAGTTAAAGTCATCACATTATAAAGTATAGTCCTCCCTGCAGCCCTGCACACTTGCTCTGTTTGAGAGATCGAGACGAGGCGAGATTTTAACACTATTTTTAAGAAATCTATAATGCAGTTTTATATTATATATATATAATTTTTAATAAATAAACACATTATTTCCTGCATTATGATTATTTATTCTGCACCAATTTATGGTGTAAAATTTATTTATATAAGGATAAACACATAATTTCTGTCCTCCGCTTGTTACCTGTATTAATGGCACTCTGAAACTTGTAGACCTGCACCAGGCTGGGAAGACTGAATCTACAATAGGAAAGCAGGTTGGTGTGAAGAAATCAACTGAGGGAGCAATTTTAAGAAAATGGAAGACATACAAGACCATTGATAATCTCCCTTGATCTGGGGCTCCACGCAAGATCTCATCCCGTGGGGTCAAAATGATCAATAGAACGGTGAGCAAAAATCCTAGATTCTAGATCCTGGGTCTTCCAGCATGACAATGACCCCAAACACACTCGGGCAACGAAGGAGTGGCTCCGTAAAAAGCATTTCAAGGTCCTGGAGAGGCCTAGCCAGTCTCCAGACCTCAACCCCATAAAATTTGTGGAGGGAGTTGAAAGTCCGTGTTGCCCTGTGACAGCCCCAAAACATCACTGGAGCTACAGTGTGTGCAAACCTAGTGAAGACTTACAGGAAACGTTTGACCTCTGTCATTGCCAACAAAGGTTATGTTACAAAATATTGAGTTGAACTGTTGTTATTGACCAAATACTTATTTTCCACCATAATTTACAAAGAATTTACAAATAAAATGTGAATTTTTTCTCATTTTTTCTCTCATAGTTGAAGTGTATCTATGATGAAAATAACAGACCTCTCTCATCTTTCTAAGTAGGAGAACTTGCACAATCAATGGCTGACTAAATACTTTTTGGCCCCACTGTACTATGGCATTTTACTGCTGTCAGCTGAATTTAATAGGAAAAACGGACAACTGTGGAAAATGGACTACAATTTAAGCTTCATGGGAGTCTGTAGTATAACAGACGTTACCGGCGTCTATAAATAAATAATAGAAGCCCGGAGAGAGACTTCATTGCTCATTACATGGTCAACACTTTCTCTCACACACAGCAGCCCACTACTTGCCCCAGATGTGTGTGTGATACTGCAACAAAGCTCAAGTTTTAAAAGCCTGAAACAAACCAACAAAGACTACTGCTCAAGGAGAGACGCAAACCCGCCCCGGTATCAATTTTATTTATAATGCACTTTACATTTCAGGGAAATCTCAAAGTGCTACAACAACAAGGGGTTAAAAACAGTTCCAGAAAATATCGCAATAAAACACCGTAACAAAAAATTTAAAACCATGACTGTTAAAAGGCCTTTTGAAATAAAAAAGTCTTTAGGCCCTTCTTAAAAACCTCCAGAGTTTGTGGGGCCCTTAGGGGCTCTGGGAGGGCATTCCAGAGCCGTGGGGCGACTGCCTGGAAGGCCCTGTCTCCCATGGTGGAGAGTTTAGTCCTAGGTTGGTGCAGGCAGTGGGTAGAGTTGGAGGAGCGGAGGTTTCTTAAGGTGGTGAGTGGGGTGAGGAGTTCACTGAGGTAGGCAGGGGCAGTTCCATGTATGCACTAGTGGGTAAGGAGACAGATTTTATATTGAATTCTGTATTGAATGGGCAGCCAGTGGAGGGATTTCAGGACTGGAGTGATATGGTCATATTTGCGCCTCCTCGTCAGGACCCGGGCAGCGCAGTTCTGAATATGCTGGAGCTTTTGCAGTCTCCTGCCAGGGATCCCGACGAGGAGGGCATTACAGTAGTCCAACCTGGAGGAGATAAAGGCATGGATCAACTTCTCAGCATCTAGTTGTGAGAGGGAGGGGCGGAGTTTGGCGATGTTTTTGAGGTGGAGGAAGGAGACCTTACAGAGGTGACGGATGTGAGTGTCGAATGTGAGATTTGAGTCAAGTCTGACTCCAAGGTTTGTAACAGAAGTAGACAGGGGAATGTGATGACCAAAAATGGATATACTGCTGAGGGAGGAGGACTGGGTTTGATGTGGGGTACCGATCAGGATGGCTTCGGTTTTGCTGCTATTTAGTTGAAGAAAGTTGTCAGCCATCCATGCCCTTATCTCCTCCAGGCAAACCTGAAGTGCAGATGGCAGAGCTGAGGGGAGTGTGGAGTCCATTTTTATGTATAGTTGTGTATCATCTGCGTAACAATGGAATGAAACTTTGTGTTTATGGATGATGTGACCGAGGGGTAGTAAGTAGATGGTAAAAAGGGTTGGACCAAGGACGGACCCTTGTGGCACTCCACAGCTGACTGTGTGGGGTGATGATTGGGACTGTCCTAGAGCCACATACTCCGTCCTGGCTGTGAGATAAGACTGGAACCAGCCTAGTGTAGTCCCAGAAAGTCCTACCATAAACTGGAGACGGTGAAGCAGGATGTTGTGATCCACAGTGTCAAAGGCGGCCGACAGGTCCAGTAGGAGGAGGAGAGATGGTAAGCCCTGGTCTGCAGTCATAAGTAGGTCATTTGTGACGCGGACCAGGGCTGTCTCCGTGCTGTGTGCTGCTCGAAAACCGGACTGAAATTTTTCATATATGTTATGGATGTGAAGGTGATTGTGGAGTTGGGCTGCAACAACTTTTTCCAGGACTTTGGACAAAAACGGCAGGTTTGAAATGGGTCTGTAATGAGCCAGGATGTCGGGGTCAAGTGACGGCTTTTTCAGATGGGGGCGGATAACTGCAGTTTTGAGAGCTGGAGGAACCTGACCGGATTTGAGTGACTGGTTGAGGATTGCTGTGATCAATGGACTGATGGCTGTAATGTTGGATTTTAATAATGATGTGGGGAGAGGGTCCAGTGAGCATGTGGAGGATTTCATGCACCTTATGATCCTCTCCACCTCTGTCTGAGAAATGCCTGAGAAAAGAGAAAATGTCTTTAATGGGTTTGTGGGACTAATTTTGGAGGAGGGTGAAACTGTGGCAGAAAGGTTGGATCGGATTGAAGCTACCTTGTTGGTGAAAAAGTCCATGAACCTATTGCACTGGTCTGTACTGGTGTCAAAATGTGCATATGTGGGAAGTTTGAGAAGAGAATTTATTGATGCAAACAGCTGTTTTGAATTTCCAGAGCACTTTGAGATTTTTTGAGAGAAGTATTGAAATATTAAAAACACAATTCACCAAGACCTGCCCTCAACTGGCACCAATTTATCTCTAAACTCAGGAACCTTAGAAACAGCTGTAGAACCAGATATATGTTTAGACTGTTTTGCTTCCCTCAATCTTTACCAACTAACTTCAGTAATTTCTTCATCTAAACCATCAACCTGCCTCTTAGACCCCATCCCAACTA
>NC_060161.1:25218777-25262719 GCF_021292245.1 Micropterus dolomieu | reverse complement strand
TAAGTAGGTCATTTGTGACGCGGACCAGGGCTGTCTCCGTGCTGTGTGCTGCTCGAAAACCGGACTGAAATTTTTCATATATGTTATGGATGTGAAGGTGATTGTGGAGTTGGGCTGCAACAACTTTTTCCAGGACTTTGGACAAAAACGGCAGGTTTGAAATGGGTCTGTAATGAGCCAGGATGTCGGGGTCAAGTGACGGCTTTTTCAGATGGGGGCGGATAACTGCAGTTTTGAGAGCTGGAGGAACCTGACCGGATTTGAGTGACTGGTTGAGGATTGCTGTGATCAATGGACTGATGGCTGTAATGTTGGATTTTAATAATGATGTGGGGAGAGGGTCCAGTGAGCATGTGGAGGATTTCATGCACCTTATGATCCTCTCCACCTCTGTCTGAGAAATGCCTGAGAAAAATGCCTGAGTATGTAGGCTTGAATGCAGGACTTTGGTATTAGACTGCATTTGTTTTAGCTAGGTGTACCTAATAAACTGGAAACTGAGTGTACTTGTTATAGGAAAATGATACTGCAATCAAATACAAAAATATAAAATACGCTGTCAGGAAACACACTTGAAGAGTTTTACCTAACATTCCCTTAATACTCCGTCAACCAAGAGTTGACAAAGTTTGTTAAAGTGACAAATCACAGCCACAAAACCTATTATTATTATTATTTTACCTCTTGCTCAAGTTCCTTTAGTGGGAGAAGGTCAATGGGCTCTGGATCTGAAGAAAGGAGGGAATCCAGGTACTCCGTGTTCAGTGTCGACCCCGCCTGAAAGGAAGAACCATTGCTTAATAAGGTATGTATGTTGGTCTTATCAGTTTCCCCAAACATCTCAGTCATCCAACAGCGTGAAATATAGTGGACCTTTGCTGGAAACAAGATTATATTAAGTCAATGTATTTACAGAGCACATTTAAAAAAACAAAAACAAACGTTGAAAGTGATTTACAGAGAGATTAGATTAATTGATTGATGATTACAAGCAAACACAAACACAGGAATGATGATAAAAACACACACACACACACAGAAAAGAGGATATAAGTAAATTAACAAAATCATAGAATATCTTGATAAAATCACCACACAAACAAAATTGCACAAACAACAAATAAAATAAAAACAAATAAGAACCAGAGTGTGTGAAGGCACGTCTCTATGATCTCGATCACCTTTGGTTTTTAACTGTGTGTGGAATGGAGAGTTGTGATTGGTCACCAGATCTGAGGGGTCGGGAGGTGGAATAGATGTCATATTGTCATGGTTAAAAAGGTTATCATGACAGAAATGCTTTGCCACTTTTGCCTTGAAAACCATTCCGATTCAATGAGAATGAATGCTGTCTTAGAATACTTCATTTGAAAGCTACTCCACTACTAACTAATGTACCTTCAGCACTGATTCTCTGCTCCAAACTCTTGCCAGTGTCTTTACATTCTAGGTAGGTGGGTTTATTGTCACAATTTAACAAGTTATAGAGTGAAGTTGAGTTTTGTAACTCCCTTCTGCTACATAGCAGACAATATATATTAATACGGAATCAATTATAAAAATGGTAAAAAGAAATAAACTATCATCACTGGAGCAGTGCTGAGGATGATAGCTTTGGGGAAAAGCTGCTCTGCAGTCTGGTTGGGTGGCAGCAGAAACTTCTGTATCTCTTCCCCGAAGGCAGCAGGGTGAACAGGCTGTGGCTGGGTGGGTACTGTCCTTTAGTATCCATTGGGCTCTGCGTAGACACCTCACCTCACCGATATCCCTGATGCTCGGGAGATGGGTACCATTGATCTTCTGAGCAGTTTAATCACCCGCAGCAGAGCCCTCTGGTCCTGGGCCGTGCACATCCCATGCCATATTAGGATATTATGACGTGGCATTATGATATTAACACCACTTACCCTTCTGACAAAGACCTCATCGCTGCACAGTTCATCCAGATACTCCAGAAATGAGCTTTTTTCTGCTTCCTTTTCATTCTGTCTGGCCGCCACACGTTCTTGGATCTGAGCGCAGTCAGAAGCAGCAAGATTTAGGCGTTGATGGTGCATTCGTTTTACAGTAGAAACATAACTTTGCACATTGTAGAGTTTTAAAAGTGAAAAAAACATTTGAATTAATAAGTATTTTGTACCAACAAAAACATTTAGTGGATGAAAGACGAAATCTGCTAACCCTACACAAATATTTTTTCTAAAAATAATAATGTTATGGTGTGACATATGCAGAGTAATTTGTGCTAGATTTTATATTATAACAACCTCAGGGCTGAGGGAGTCCATGATTATCATGTATTCTTCAAAGGCGCGTTCTGCCAGAGATTCTTCGTCTAAAGGTGGTAGAGATTCAGGAGAAACCTTGGACTTTGTTGTTTGACAGTTGGTGTTTTCTGCTTGTAGTTTGTCCTTGTCAGGTTTATTCTCGTTCTGCTGTTCTTCTGTGAGGAAAGACAGTGTAGGAACTTTTAAAAAGTAAGAGAAAAGGGACAAAAATGTGAGTTTAACATTTGATTATTTTCAAAAACCATGCCTTTTTCTAAGATCTCGAAATGGGTAATTACTCAAATACTTTGTGCAAAACAAGACAGAGTCTGCAGCCATACTCGCAGCCAGTCTTGGAAGAAGTATTCACATCCTTTACTTCTGTAAAAGTACCAATACAGTAATGCAACAATACTCCATTACTATTGTAGCAGGATTATTGTCTAAACACACATCAAAAGTAAAAGTACTGTTTCTGCACTAAAATATCCCTAGTTGTATATTCTTAAATATGACATTAGATAGTTAATACTGATGCATCATTGTGTTAAAGTTAGGTAGTTTCAGTGGCTCTCAGGATAAATCTGAAGGTTCATGAGATGATCAATGGATGAGGACAGAAGCAGTTCAAACTGTTATTTAAATAAACCATCTGAGAAGTTTAGAAGGGGAATCATTTACTGCAAATAACTCATAGATGTTTGAATTGTGACAAGCGACCCCGACAAGACACTGCTTTTATGTAAGGGGTCACAAGCTAAGAAGGTGGGTAACCACTGCTTTAATCTTTGTGTTGTATTTTATAAGCACATCAAATGTATGTTATGTATTTTTTTTTTAATTGGAAGGTAACCAACATACCTACAGCTGTGTCAGATGTAGGCTATGTAGTGGAAATATTTCCCTCTCAAATGTGTGAGTAGAAGTATTAAGTAGCATAAAGCCAAAATACTTCAATATTGTACTTAATTTCCACCACTGACTGCAGCTCTGTAGGCTATACTTAGACACAGTGGTGCTTTGGGCTAAATGCCAACATCAACAAATGCTAACATGGTCATAAACCAAAGTACTGGACAAATTATAATTATGACCAGATGATGGCGCTAGATAAGAAAAGTTAAGGGATCACAACTTATTACAACAAAAAATTAAAAATTAAAAATAAGGGGTACCAAATGCTATTGCTGTTAAGTTTTTTGTGTTTTGTTCGTTCCTGTTTTATTTTTGAAATTATCTTTCCTGGTGTGTCTTGTGTGACTAAGGCTAAGTTCAGACTGCAGGCGTTAATGCTTGATTCCGATTTCTTCCCCAGATCTGATTTCTTTGTTCACAGTATTGCTTAAATGTGGCCCATATCAGACTTCAGTGGGACTTGTCCGCGGCCTGAAAGCGACCCGCATGTGCAGATCATGAGCCTTCATTCTAAAGAGTAAATGTAGCTTTAATTTAATTATTAAAACCATTTTATGGATCTGCTCTTCCTGGTTGTCAGCGTTCTGCGTCCCATCCCTCGTTTACTCTGTGCTTGACTAATTGTGACAATAGCAAACCACACATAGATGTCAAGATGTCATTTCACACAAAATGCACAAATGTACAACCTCATGGTGGCACTACAGGAAAAGTCATGTGATCGCCAGCAGGATTCATTCTCAGGGGACCATGAATGTCTGTCCTAAATTTCATGGAAATGCGTCCAATAGTTGTTGAGATATTTCAGTCCACCAAAGTGGGGAACCAACCAATTGATAGACCAACATTACCATACCTAGCTTGCATGGCTAAAAATTGACCTGCACAGTCATGTCACCTCCTTGTCCTTTTATCTTTGACCTCTGACCTTCTGACTTGGCCTGCTCTTCGTTCTGATCTCTCCCTGACGCTGCAGACGTTGCGTTTATCTGCTCGCTGACCTGCTGAACTGCTCCTCTCGAGACCCTGAAGTCAGATACATTATTACAGCCAGGATTATGAACTCTCCAGTGTTTATAAATCTGACATCACATTTATCTGCTCTATGTCGCTTACAGGTCGGTGCTGCAGGGCTGATGGACGTGCATCAGCGGACACAAGCACCAGCTGGGATGAACCTCCGGCAGGAGCCAAGAATGAGGAGGTGAATATGGGCTGTAGCATAACTCTGTTGGGCCGCAGATAGGAGCCAACACATAGGGACTAAAACCAAAGCTGGTATTCGCAGTGGAGGCGACGGGGCTCATATTTAGCAAAAAAGAGTTGTGTGGAGAACAGGAAGTAAATATGGTTAAAGTGCTGTCAGTACAGGCTGGGACGTGGGACCTTGGATCTGGTGATAAAGTCTGGAGGTTGAGCGGAGAGAGACTGTCCTGGGCTTGTGTCTGGGGTTCGATGGGCACAGTTAAGCCTGGGATCAGATGTCGCTGGTTTGAGATGCATTGTGTCCAAAACTGTGTGTCCGTTCTTCTTTGATCAGTGTTAGCTATGCTCCGGAGAATTTCTGCAACTGTGGAAGTTCTCTGTGACGCAGATTCATTCATCACATGGTGAGGTCCTGATCGATGAAACTGTCCTCGGCTGATGACTTCACGGCTTATCAAAAGGGATGGCTCTATCAGTCCACGGTTGTCTACATCTTGTGAGGCAGATGTATACGCCGGACGTGGTTGGTGATAGTGTGGGAAGAAATTAGAAGATCCCGGATGAGTGATGATCTCCGGCAGAGAAAACACTGCTGGATCCATCTTTTATCTCTGTTGCTTGTAACTGGAATGTGAGAATAAAAATCAATAGCAATTTGACTTAAACAACAAATATACCATGACAAAAACATGAGCAGTTACTCAGCAAGTCAAAAACCAGATCGAAAATGTTTTCAGCGGTCTGGCAGTATTTCATAATGCTTTCCCATGAACCTTGAGTTTATCTCTTCTCTCTTATCCAGTATGCTCCAGGGCAGAAAAACAACGGTTTTCTTTTCACTGCCTGAGAGCATACTGGAAAAACCAGAGAGACAAAATATATCTGAAAATCCATCAACCTGAAGGACCAGCCAAACCACAACTGCAAGAAATGCTGTAGTATTTATTGACTACGAGATGTAAATAGATAAAGATCAATAAACAGAGCTGAAGAGTGTGGAATATACTTTAATGGACTCTGCACTGCAGTTCCACATACTGAAATAATAAAACTACAGCTTAAAATGTAATGCAAAAAAACAAAACAGAAAACAGTAACACAAGAACATATCGTACTGCACACATCCTACATGTCCACTGCATGAACCCTTGGCCAACTGCACCAGGTCAGGAGCTGTTATGATTGCATCCTTGGATGAGAGCTTGCATTTCAACAGATCCGACTTCATGACAACTGAGCAAACTGACTTTGTTGGCTGATGAAAACTGTATGATAAGGTTTCACAACGGAAGAAAAAACTAATAAGTAGACTTCCATTTGGGATTGTTTTGTCAAGCTATTGGGTTATTTTCAACAGTAAACTTTCATGAATTGTATCATGCATCATCTGATAAATGGAATTTAATGTATCTGCTAATACTATGTAACAGCACACATATCACAACTGTGGTGAAATGACAGAAGTTGCTTTTAAGTGTTAAATGGTGGAACAGTCAGGTTCATTTTGCTCCTGATTTGAACAGTATTTACTATATTTCTTTATTTACACATTTTTAAATGATTAATTGAATTAATTTCTTTTAATACACTGAATACACTATTAAAACACAGCGGGTTTGTGCACATGTCCCTAACAAGATACAACTTAACAAGATAAAACTTACTCACACTGCTGCATTATATTAGCTGACATTTTTTGCATTTCTTTCAACCCTCTCCTATGTGAAATTATAAACTCCCAATGGAATAAACTTTTGGTCATGCAGTCTTAGTTTTTTACACTTATTTCAACATGTCTGTAAACATTTAATGCTAATTGTAATTTATGTAAGTTAAAAGCTACTGTTTCAGTGCAAACAATGTAACTGTTAAATAGTACCCTCTCATTGGGCCTACCTGTCCTGTAAGAGATGATTAGTCTTCAACCGGTACAGTCAGTTTGCATCTGCTGTTTAAAAATAAACTTGATTTGCTTCTTAAAGTCAAAGGTTCTGTGCAGATAAACATTCCAAACTTCATGAAGTCTCATAAATTTAAATTTACTGCAGTTTTTATATACTTCCTAGTTTCCTTTTACAGTATAGATACTACAGTGTATAGTTGGTGCCTGATTCAAATAGCTAATTTGCGGCTGCACAATAACACAGCCAACTTTTAATCCTCATGTGCTCAGTATTATACAGCTATGTTCATAGACAAAACTAAGGTCAGAATTGTTTTATAGTGTTGGAATGTTTATGTAGCAAAATTAATAATTTTTTTTTTAATAATATAAAAGTTAATCAGTATTTTATATCAAACATTTCTCACTGTGTTCTTATGCAGGTGAAAGACACATTGTTAAATTTAATGATATTTTATTTATATAAATGTAATATTTAAAATGCTCCATACTCCATCTATGGCACACGTGATGAGAACTGCCAATATCTCTATTACAACTGGGCAAACTCCATCCTCTGGTGGTGAAGTCCACGACATGTGGCTGAAAGCTCCAGAAGAAATCTGAAAGTGGACCTTGGGTTAAGACCTACTATTTCCAAACTCACGAACGAACCTTCAACCTCAAAATCATTTAAATTTTTTCTCACCTACGATTCTGAAATTCACCTTTGGGATGTTGCGCAACGGGTCATATTAGGAAACCCCATTTCCCAGAATGCTGTGCGGCTCGAATTCTAAACCGGATATCCGTTCTGCTCCCCGAGCGACGAGAAACTTCGCCACACGTGGAGTTCAGAAGAAAAAAAGCGAGTTACCTGCAACCTTTTGAGTCTTTTTCCATATAAAAAAGCTCGTCGGTATATTTTGTATTCTTTTAAGCTATAAAACAATTTTCGTCGAGATGTTTCTGCAGTTTTACCTAAACGAGGCCGGGGACCGAGTCTACACTCTGAAGGTATCGTTAACGTTGTTTACACTCTTCATATGTTTTCCGTGTAAATATACTTTCCTTTTTAAGTAGTTACACTTAAATACAGCTATGCATCGGCTTATGTGTCGAAACAAATCGTGGTTTCTGTATACTAAATCAACGTTGATTCATGTTATTAACTTTAGCTAGCAGCTGGGGGCATGGAAATTAAATATCTTACGTTACTGTTCATTTTAGAATTAAGGGGAGAAATAAAGCTTGTTAAAAATCAAACACAGAAGAAAGGCAATTCAAAGTGCATCGCCAGTGCCATGCTCCTTTCACTTAACCCCTTACGAATGACACTAAGTGTACTAATATTTCTAATTATCTACTTTGTAATCATGCTTTGGGTCAAACGTTTTAGACCTGAGGCAAAACACCTCGACTGAAATATAGACCCACTTTACAAACGTCACAAAAACCAACACATTTTGAAATCAAGCATTGAGCTTTCAGTGATCAAAATAAAAGGTGCGTCAAGACCAATTGGACAAGAGAAACCATGCATACATGTGACACAAAAAAAGACAGCATTAGCCATGGATACACAAAAAGAAGGAAACTACAGTGAAACATAAAAGCTGTTCTTCAAAAGTTGAAATCATGCAAAGGATAAAACTTTCCATTGTGGTCCTTAGCTGCCCAAGACATTTGGGTGTTTACTACATTACTGACTTAAATGGAAGTTATATTATGCAGATTTTAGTTATTGTAGTTGTTTAACAACATGCAGGAGATGAAATTATTTGCTGATAAATTTAGACAATATATTTTAACATTCTGTTTCCAGCTGTTTTTTTACCTCTGTTGTTAATTAAATATCTTTGAGTTTGGACTGTTGGTCTTGACCAAAGCAAGGAAAAGTTCACCTTGGGAATTTGTGGCCTTCTGAAGTTTTATAGACTAGACTTTTAATTAGTTAATCAAAACTTTTGATAGATTAAATGCAAAGGAAAATGTTTGTTGCAGCCCAAATATACAACTACTACAAACATATACTGAAACATTTGTTCATTGCTATTTGTAAAATCGTTATCCACTCTTTCTTAAACTACCACCACAAAGCAGTTGTTCAGTTAGTGAAATTTGAGAATCCTGACATGGTTATGAACCTCAGCAGATCTATTCAATCTAAAAATGCCTTTTATCATGATTTCCTTAATGTTTCCTCGGTACTGGAATGAACAGAACTGTTTTTCTTTATCTTTCCTTCTTTGTCACCAACAGAAGGTTCGTCCTGACGGTCAGCCCACCAGCTCGGCCCACCCGGCCCGGTTCTCCCCAGACGACAAGTTCTCTCGACACCGGGTGACGGTGAAGAAACGCTTCAACCTTCTGCTCACCCAGCAGCCCAGGCCTGTTCTGTGAGAGAGAGAGTGAGGCGAGCCATGGATGGAGGTCAGACCAATAAATGGAGGGATGAAGGTGAAGCAGAGGACTATAAAGCAAAAAAACACATTCAGGATCCCAAATTATAAAAGTGCAGCCAGGACTTGTCTTCAGTTTCACCCAAAGCTCCTGGTGTTCCGGTGTTGAATATCAGCTGTCGTTGATGTTAAGGGTCGTCTTTTTACGTACCCTAATTTGTTGACCGTCATTTAAGTTTATAATTTTGTTTTCATGCTGAATAAATGTTTGGTTGATGGTTTGCAGTGTGTTGCCTGTGTGTGAAACTGAGATGGATGGACAAATTTAAAGAAGAATAAATGAGTTGATAAAATATTGATGCATGTATACTCCATACAGAGTGTGAGGGGTCAGTGGATGGTTTGAGTATAAAAATTATGTGAATCATTATGCTATGGCCTTCAGTCACCAGATCTCAACCCAAATGAACCCCTTGAGGCAATTTCCCACCTTTGCGTTACACTGTCCTCTCCCATCATCCTGAAAACATCAAATGAAAGAATGTTTTGTTAGGAAAGGGGTTACTTTTAGGTTTCCTGTCTCCTTATGAAATGAAACCTGTGAAAATATACTGTATTGTTAGGTCTTGTCCATGAGTTGTAGGAGGATGCAATTGTCTGTCATGATCAAAGTCAAAATCAGATTTTTATGATTAAAGCGGGAAATTTTGCTGCTATATTTAGAAAGCCTGAATATCTTCTGATGAATGTTGACTTCCAAGAATTTCCCCACCCGAGTAATGTCATGTATGAGTCAGATTTGAGGAAGCTTTTGCACACGTGATTTGCTGATCCTGCAGGGGGAGGAAAAACTTTACTAAAAAACAGTGGAATATTAAATTGTGACTTTCAGGTAAACTGCAGCCAATGCTTTCAAACAAACCAGTGCAGGAAAAACTCTCAAACTAAAAGGAACACATACATAATACTTTTATGCTTAGGTTCTGTGGTTGTGACACTGGTGGAAGAACTCAAATCCTTTACTTGAGTAAAAATACCAATTTAAACATACTCCATTACAAGTAAAAGTCCTGCATTCCCTACTTAGGTAAAACTACATCAGCAAAATATACTCTTAAGTACTACTGCCAAAAAACAGCCATAGTGACTGACTCACCCGCTTGAGCTACTGCTAAACTACTTCAGCTGCACACTGTATGATAGGTAAGATGGTCCACAATTCAGTCGTTTAGATCATTTTATGGAAACGAGCAGCAAAGTTATTAATTTTGATTTACTGGCATGAATTAAAAGGAAAGAAAGGAATTAAAAGGCCTGTCCCTGATATAGGCAGGGTGAGTTCAGTGATTTAAGCAAATAAGGGCTATTAGTTGAAGTTTTACCTGAGTAATGTTGAGGTGACACTATTTTGTACTATTAATCTGCTTTAACTTCATATTTCTATTCAAATTGATTTTTATGTCACCAGAACGATTATAAAATGTTTTAAAAAGAAACGGTGATAACTTTGAATCAGAATCTCTTCTGGTTCCATAACAATGCCTGTTTTCTCTTGTTGCAAAGAATAATATTGTTTCCCCTTGGTCTCATTTTCCCATAATCCTTGCCAAGGTCAAACTGCACTGAAATAGTGTTGCTGGTTTGAGTCAATCAATGGTTTTGTTGGGGTTGAATTTATTATAAAATGCGCTACTTTGGCTCTGATTGCTGCCTCTCTCTGTCTGTAATCACCACTCTGTTGTCTTGCTTAATGTAATTAGTAATTTATTTTCATTTCAAAATCATTCCGAAACACCCCTTGCCATTTCATTCCCTTCAACTCCAGCACGCCCAGGGACCTTGCAACAGAGCCAATCAAGCTCTCATCTTTTAAAGACTACACATCCCATCCAGCTTTGAGCGCTGGTTCGTCGTCACGCATGCGCCAACGGTCACTACGGCAAGGGAAACGGGACCAGTCAGTCGCACTCGCGTGTTTTTCTTTTTTCTTACGTTGAGTCGGTTGGACAAAAAGAAAAAGTGCCGAGAAAAACCGGGCAGAGGATCCAAATCTTTACCAGATGTGACTGAAAAACAGCCATATGGTGGATACGTCCTTTGAAGGAAACTTGAGCCAGGTATGCGCTTTACGTGACTAATATGTGGTGTTTGAAAATATCAGCGGGCAGTTGACGCTGTCAGTGAGAGAGAGGGCTGGATGAGTTAATCAGCGGCATGGCTAGCCTCGGGCTAACGTTAGCTGCGGCTAGCTGCACCCAGAGTAGAGAAACAGCCAGCGACCAACTCACCCGATACACCCTCCCTCCGTGTAGCTTACCCAAGTGATGGCTCTGTGCTCTTCGCTATACGCCGCTTGATATAAACGACAGTCACAACTTTGTCAAGAACAGGCTAATTACTCTTTTATACCAGTTTATCCCAAAGGGACTGCGCGCCTTTCTGATTTCAGCCGGTGATAAATGCGTTTTATTTGAACCATGAAACTGCAGCTGCCGCATACCTTTTGTCATGAAAATACTATCCACGGGTTAGGTCGAGACAACATCTGCTCATACTTGTATTATAACGCCGGCTCTCTCTCTCTCTCTCTGTGTGTCTGTGTGCATTAATATCGGGAGGTGACCGGTTCAAGCCAGAATTATAGCTAGCTTAATTGGCTTACAGTAGCAGCTGAGTGGCGGTTAGCAGCCGAGCATCGCAGCATCCACTGGGCTTTCCTTAAGTTGCTGGTTGGGACTAATTAAGAGGATGGTTATCCTAATTGATAAAGGCGTGTTGTTTGGCTGTACGCGTGCCTCTGGATCATATTGAGTGCACCCCTCCGCCCCCACCTTGTCTGAGATCTGGCAGCTGGGTAAGTTAAGAGAGCAGGACAACATTAGCTCCTTATTTCCACTCGGTACTTCGGGCTGGACAATAAAACATTCATAACTATCGCAATATAACGTTAATTTTCCTCAAAAACAATATAATACATGTTTAATAAATATTTGATTGAATTCATTTGAATCACGAACGAATTAGCACTTTATTTTTTTTAAATTAAGATGTTAATTTTGTTGAGGAAAAGGGACTGAAAAAAAGGATTTTACATAATTTTGTAATTGTTTTGACCTCAGATTTATTAAGTGATCCAGTTGTTTGGCATCAAGTGTTTGTTCTGACCATAAAGAAGTTTAAAACCACACTTAATAATAAGTTCGTTTGTTTTTTCAACATCAACTTAGGAGCAAAAATCAGCCTTTAAACTTGAAGAAATAATGATTTCACATTTATTGTGATAATGATCAATATCGAATTATATGAAATTTTTTATTGTGATAACTTTTTTGGGCCACATCGCCCAGCCTTATTATAGCTGCAAAAATATTTTAGGTATAAGTTCTTGTGCTTTGATGCCATATTTAAAATTAGGGGCTGGCGATTCCCCTCTGATACTTATGCTGGAAATGTTTTAACTCGGTGTTAAATGACAGTCCAACAGGTAAAGTTACAGACATTTAATGATCATTCAATCAACTTTATTTCAGACACGTAGGTCCATATTATATGTTAAACACAGATAAAACTTTAGAGAGTTCATAAAAAACCTATATCATTGATAGTGTTTGAATAATATGTAAATTATCCCAAAAGTCCCCGGTGGAAAGGCAGTTGTTAGTGGTATAGCATATTTGTGTAATTGAACAGAAAAACAGTCCTGTAAGATGCAAAAATAACAGTAAAAAAATAAATAACGAAATCTGAGCTCAGTTTCCAGGAAGAAGAACAAAATGTTCTGCACCTCGCTGTGCTCTAATATTACTATTTCGACCGAAAGTGGACAGAAAGTGAAAACTTAAGGTTTTGTAGTTGCCAAATCTGCTGTTATAGCACATAAGTAACGAGAATAAGGTGCAAATGTCTGCGGTAAAAAAAGAAGCACCCTTGCCTCTGTATAACAAGAGGAAGTAATCTGTGTCAGTGTATTGATTACATACTATGGTACATTACATTTACATTTATTCATTTAGCTGACGCTTTTATCCAAAGCGACTTACAATTGCTATACATTTCAGAGGTCGCAAGCCTCTTGGAGAAGAGCCCGGATTCAAGCATTTCTCTCTTCCTTTATCGTTGCTGTCTCTCCTCTGCCCATCTCTGAACGTGGACAGACAAAGCGTGTGAGGTGTGCAGCTTTAGAAAACAAGGACATGTGCCGTGTCTCTGCATGCAGAGGGAGAGAAAACAGCCAGCAGCTACCAGCACAACCGGTTGGAACTGCTCTCCTTTTAATAATTAAATTATGAACTGGGTTAAGAGAACCGCTATACCCACCTGTCATGTCATTTCTTTTCCCAAGAGGCAGGAGTACATTGCATTGTTGACTTTATACATAGTGTGCCTTGCAGGTACGAACAGTGTGGTTTGTACTGGTTATTGTTTTACAGCTCCTTCATTTAGAGTGATGTCATGTTGATGAGGAAGGATCATTTTTCCAGACTTATTTTAACTTGCATAAGTCACTAGAAAGATGCATGAACATCCATTGAGTGCATAAGAGAAACAATTAATATTGATCAGAAGTGAATAAAATAAATCTAGTGTGTAATATCCAGAGTAGTCACTTTTTAATGACCTTTTACTTTGTAGAAAGGCATGTTGAAGCCTGCTGATTTTACAGAGCAAGCTTTGTAAAACCGTGTGAAACTGATTATCTTTTAAGTAAACACATTCCACAAATGCTGTTTGGAGATAACTATTACAGCTATGAGCTTTGGTCAAAATCTGAAAAACAGACTACATTTATATAAAGATAAGGGCACCATTTGCTAAATCAAATGTAGCTTACTTATATTTTAAGACGCTGTTTGCTGTATAAACTCATGTCTGAATTTTCTTTCTCTCTCTATCTTACTCATTTCCCTCCCATCATCTTCCTTTCTGTGCTGATGACTTTTCCACCCTGGCATCCCCGACCCTCGCTGTGACCGCTGATGGGTGCTATCAGTAGAAGGGCATTTTTTATCTCCAGTGTGCACGGCAGAAATATTTTAGTTGTTTACTTGAGAGACGGCACAGAGAAAGACGAGTATAACACACTGCTATACTGAGCCACAGTCCTGATCCATAGGGACCAAGACATAGTGGAGGTAGAAAAGATACTGTACAAAGAGCAGAAACATTATTTCAGTGCTGTCTGATGGGAAGATGGGGGAAAAATATAGCTTGAAATTACAAGAATAAAAAGCCTAATTTCTTTGTGTATGTATGCTTCTCATCTCCAATAGCTGACTGAAACCAGTAAACTACACGTTCACACATCTATAGTAAAGGAATTTGGACTTGTGTGTCACTCCCTATTATAAATTCACCATATTTTAAACAGAATCAGAAAGATTAGTGACACAGGAAGAGGCCTGTTGTTGTAGTTTCTCCTTCACATGCCTGCTGGCAGCCAACCACTTTGCTTCAATGGAGAATTGCAGCAGCAAAAGAACAAATTGTAGAGGCCGCCCTTACCTCAGCATCACCTGGGAGATAGCCTAGCTTAGCGCAGCCCCGCTAGCTAGTCCGTGACCCCTCCCCAACCCCGTCTCTCTCCCTCTGTGTCACACACAACACCCCTGCCTTCCCCCTTATACTTTTTCCCAAGCAAGTTGACATGGCATCCGTGCGCTTCACGGTGACACCCACCAAGGCGGAGGACCTCCCGGGGCTGTCCGACACGTCGCCTGACATCAGCTCCCGCTCCGGCGCCCGCGTGCGCTTTGGCTCCAGGGAGAGCGTCAATCGAAGTGACCCGCTCAGCGATGCATCGGGAGGCGGGACAGGAGGAGGAGGAGGGGGCGACACGTCGGAGCTCAGCAGTGTGGATCAAGGTGAAGAACACATCCCATCCCACAACACATCTCATAAAGCGTTTTCACACTTTTAATAGAAACAGACTGATTGAAGTGGAGAAATAAAAGCCAGACCACACAGCTAGTCTGCACACCAACCTGTCACTCTGTTGTGTCTAATCCCACTTCTTACGTTGCTACAGACAGTGTGTTATCCATATGTTTGGGAGATGTCAGCGAGCCACTCCTCCATCATGACACGTTGGCTCAGAGAAAAACATGTAATGTCACGCCTTCCTGAACTTATCCTGACAAAATCCTCCATTTAGCAAAAGGCAATTGCAGTTGGGGAAAAATCCCCCTGGAAACTTGAAACAAGAATGCGTTGTTGCATCTGCTTTTAGATCTTTTGGGTCTTATGTCAGATTGTTGACGCCTTTCTACTCTTTTCGACCGCTCAAAGCGCTTTTACACTGCATTCACCATTCACACACTGAGCCTAAGTGCTCAAACAGAAACTAACATTCATACACTGGCGGAACAGCTGCCAGGGGCAATTCGGGGTTCAGTATCTTGCCCAAGGACCCTATTAACAGCCAACCCGCTCTACCTCCTGAGCCACAGCCACCCAAATTAATGCTACTATATTAACATGCAATATTGTTGGTGAGAAATGACGAGACTAAAATATATGTCATAAAATCAAAACGTTAATAAAATCTTTCTTTTTGTCAGTATAATGAGGAGACAAAATACTACAGGCCACATTTTGTCCCTCTAAAGTTTAACTCAAGCAGTGTGTTCATTGAGCGGTATTATTTTCTTCCTGCGCTTTGAATGCTGGCCAACCGGGGCGACGCCTGGTGCGTGAAGAAAACATTACTGTACTGTGGAGCATGTGAACTCTGGTGATGAACACAACATGCTCGGGAGAAAGAGGTGCTTAAATATTTGGACAAAAAAACAGAGGGCCTAATTATATCGGATGGCAAGCAATGTGGTTATAAAAGTTTTGGGGAAAAACACTACGAACTTGAAGCGGCATGCCAAGGCTAACCACCTGGGAATTGAGTTAAGTTAATGTCTCCTTTGCAATAAAAATGAGAACAAAGCTAGCATTCAAATTTTACAAAACAATTTATCTATATGTGAGATGAGTGAAATAAAAACTAAAATGATAAATATCTATTTTGGTTAGAGCAGATTGATCAAAATGCTAATCAAAATTATGCTAATGAGTTAGAAAAGACTAAAATGATTAATGACTAAAACTAGACTAAAATACTTTTGATTTTCTTTTGACTAAAATACAAAGACTTTTATTCAACTAAAACTTGATTTAAGAAATAGTACACAGTGGACTAAATATGACAAAAACTGACACAGGACTAAGACTAAATTGTAAAATGGCTGACAAAATTAACACTATTCGAAACCGCCTACTATACTAGTAGTATGTACCGATTTGGCCCAGATGTAGTATGCAAACAAAAGCAAAATCTGCAGTATGCCAAAAATACCCAGATGGCGTACTGATTCGGGAGAAATTCTCCAGGATGCATCAGACCAGTCTACCTCGCATGTTGTGGCCCATAATGCAAAGCGCTAGACCTGTAACAACAACAACCCGTCTTTTCTTTAGAGGACAACAACAGAACTTGTTTTACAATTTTCATAGGCTGTTTCATCACTAAATCCACTTCTAACAAGTTTTGAGGCGAGAAATCAACTGTGTAGATTTTAAATATCGGCATTTTTAGGGAAATTGTTGACAAATCGAGAATGTGCTCGAACGTTTGTGGCAGGGTTAGCTAACGAGCCGCCCAGTCAGCTCACGGAGCCCCCTGGTCCTCACGCCAGCTCACGGATCTCACAGCCACACAGACCTCTGCAGCTAACGCAGCAGATGAGTCCAGCAACAACTTGAGAGGAAAGACCCGCAGCTGTGAGACCGTTTAAATGTTCGTACCGCTGTTATTCTGTCATTACTTTCTGAGAAATGTTTTAACGTTAAATAAAGATTTGTGTAACTTAAAAGCACTTTGATTAAAAAAAACCAAAACAATAATAGTGGAATGAAATGGGACTGTTGTCGCTTTATTATTATCATTATTCTAAATAGACATTTTTAGTGTAATGTTACAGTTGTGGTTATAGCACTTGCTTTTTATTTGCTCTTATTTTATATAATTCTTATTTATGCACCAATATACCGAAGCAAACATCTGCTACAGATCAGCTGCAGCCTTGTTCTCATAAATAAGATTTTAAAAAAAGAATGAGTTTTAAGTGTACTTACATTTATATTCGTCTTATTGTTCCGATTTTGAAAACCGGAAACTAGCAAAGCCTGGTGTAGCATGCTGCAAAATAAATCTATTTAACAGTTTCATACTACATACTATACCTCATACAGTATGCAGTATACAGTACATACTAAATACTGCTGTTGGCAGTAGTATGTAGTAGGCGGTTCTGATTACAGCCTAATTGTAGGTTTTGTAAGGGTGTTTGGCCCATTCACCAACACAGTCAGCAGTAGAAGCAGCAGTAGTGGGTGTGACACAAGACTCACGAAAAAACCAATCACAGTGTTTATTTACTATAACATCCGGGAAGAAAACCCCCTGCGTCACATGCGTACAATTTAGTGGCAGCAACATGCTTTCTTTTTTCATGATGTTATTTCAAGTAGTGAGTAAGTACTAAAATAAGGCAGAGAATGAAGATGAATTAGGGATGCACCCAATGTTCAGCCACCAAAAATAATTGGCCGAAAATGGCACAAAATAGCACTTTTGGTGTTTGTTCTAACAAGTCAAAAGATCGAATAAATTTTACCGAACAATTACGTTGACATGTCGGCAGTGTGGACGCATTTTAAAGTGTCAGAGAAAGACGCAAAAATGCCCGTTTGCAGACACTGTTCTGCTGAATTGTGTCCTTGCACATCCGCTCCATCTGTGGCAGACTTCTTAGAAAAGGCAACCAACGGTCTGACCCGCTTTGAGTGTTTCTGTCACTCGATGGTGAGAAGGCGATTAAGCTAGCTGCATCTAAATTTGCAGTGCACACGTATTAAAGCCTTTATGGTAAATCCACTGAAACGGACCAGTGCGAGCTGTCAGGCAGGTTAGCGACTTTATCCATGTTGTGTGTGAACTCTTGGCAGTTGTTCAGCAATAAAACCCCCACGAGGAAAAGTGTTGCTAGGATCAAATTCGTGTTTGGTCTGAAAGCACAGTTAGAAAATGCAGGGCTCCAGTTAAAGCCTGTAGGGTAACTCACCGAATTCATAGCAACAGGCAAGAAATGTTGGGATGTAATTGTCTCGAATTTTATTATTATTATTTTTTTAAATCTCAGGGCGGGCCCACACCGTCAGACTCTAAAAATCCCTGCCCTATAGAAGTTGTGGTAGTATACAAAAATCATAGGTCCTCAGGCTTGTGGTGAACATGCATTATGCAAATTGCTGACATTACCTCACATGGTTTCAGGGTTTTCCTGAATTTCAGCCCTTTGCTGCCATTTAGAGTTTTAACTCACGTTTACATGTCCATTTTAGTTCAAACACATTTAACACACTTACACACTGTGCCATTCATTAGTTACAGTTTGAATATAGACATCACACACATCCACTGTAATATCAGTTAGTTAGTACTTTGTTAGTACAGGCAGCCCCCTGTTACAGTACACTGGCTCAGTGACTCATGGCTTGTGTATTTGTAGAGGTGGTCTAGGAGCGCAAGGCACTTCACTTAAAACTGATGCTGGATTCCCACACAGTAGAGTCCCAGGAGGGAGAGGTTCCCATTGGCACGGAATATATTTAAACTCACACGGTTTCAGACAGCCCTACATCCAAAATGTCGGTTTTTATGGGAAGTAAAAAGAGAAGTGCTCTTTTTAGACCGATCCCCATGCGTGTGAAAATGTGTTTTGTGGCTCTCGGGGTCACAGAGCTCTCAGTTTGTTTTTGTGTTTTTTAAAGTGAGAGCTGGACTGTAGGATGCTTCCTCTAAGAGGGTCTACAGCATACGTAACTACAATTCAGGTGATTGCACTCAGCAGACGGTTAGAACAGAAAGAGGACTGTAACGTAAGCCTATTGTGATCAAAGTTTAGGTTTCACTTCCTCCACTGCTGTTCTCAGCCCACCTACGAACTAGAAACATTGATTCATTTCTTTACTAAATGGTAGCTGACAGCTGAAACCTTTTCACATAGACTCAGCTTTAACACGTACAGAGTAACATCTAGTCCAGTTTGATATGAAATCATGTGGGAATCCAGATGAATGGAGGAAAATGGTAAATGGTTTTCTCCTGACTGCTGTGACTGTGCGGTTGTCATGTGGAGTGCAGTAATTCACTTTCCAAAAGTGTGTAAGAATAGCTGCGCTAATTCACAGGCTCAACACGGGGGTTAGAACAGTGGAGAGATGTAACTGTATTAGCTGCGCTGATCCACTTAAGCAGTTACATAGTAGTAAGGATGCCCCACGTTGTTTAATAAGCTTCCATAAATAGAAATCGAGACGGTTAATCCGATTGAGTTTCGATCAGGCTGCGTGAGGCTGCGTTTGTTTATGCAGAGAAACAAAGAGGGAGACGGCCGGAGACAGCTACGCAGCTTTTGTCTCACCTGAAATAGAAAAACAGGCATGCTGACAAAAAAAGCCGTTGTTGAAGTGAATGAGTCAAGATGTTGAAAGGCGATGAAAATGGCGGGGTGGAGAGGCAGGAGAGAACGGAGAGTTGTGTTAAGGAAGGTCAAATGCTCTGTGATGCATTATTTTGACACGAATAAAGTTAGCTATTGATTTTAATGTGCTTAAAGTTTGTTCCACAATCCCTGCAGGGAGATCTCATTTCATCCTAGCCTCTTACCCTAACCTTCACCATCACAACTACATGCCTAACCTGAAGCCTAAAACCAAGTAATCCTTAACACGAGTCCCCACGGTTTATTGTGCATTCAGGTTAAAGTCCCTGTCAAGATATAAGAACATGAAACACACACACACACACACACACACACACACACACACACACACACACACACACACACACACCTGGCTCCAGTAGCTTTCTGCTTCACTGGCTGCTCACACAAAGGCATCATACTGTGGTGATCTCAGGTGGAGGACTTCTCTTGGGGAACACACACACAGATAGACAGCTGGGTTTAAGCTGTTTGTGAACGCTGCAGTTCAACAGTTTAGGAATTTACAGAGGACAGGATGGTTATTTATATCTGTGGTAAGAACACAAAGTTGACTCTGGGTAGTTTTAGGTGTGCTTTGTTTGGTTTTAATCAAATTAGGACTGCCACAAATGATTATCTTCTATCACACCTTCCCAAAAAACACAAGGTGGTGCCTACAAATTCCTAGTTTTGTCTGAGCAAAAGTCCAAAACCCAAAGATATTCAGTCAACAATCATAGAAGACTAAAGAAACTTGAAAATATTAACATTTTAGATCTGGAGTATTTTCAAGACCGGGACTAAAGATAATTTTCATTATCGACAAATCTGACAATTTTTTTTTTTTTCTAAAAAATGGCAGAAAACAGCATAAAAATCATTATTTCGCAGAGCCCAAGGGTATGTCTTCATGTGTCTTGTTTTGTCTGACCAGCTAATTGTTAACAGCTCTACATCAAATCACCTAAATTAGCACCGTCGTCAGTGCGTCAGCTCTCCAGTTTAGAAGGACTGTTGGGATGTATTGTTGGTGAGGAAGTCAGCGTTGTCAGACAGGCTGAACAGTTAGGAGGTGTTCATTACATGCTGTAGTCGTCTTTCTGACTCCTGACTGTCCTAATAAACAGGTCGAGCATGCCGGGGGGGGGGTCTGAGTGTACAAGGGTACACGATAAAAATGTCGTAAAGGATCAGCCAATCAAAATGTTTGAACAAAAGGCCTGATTAGCTTGTTAGTTTATCTTTCCCTACCACATCAGTGCGCTTTAGTCTTACTGAACAGGCAAGTTGTTTTCACTGGTCTGAAGTCAGATTCACACTTGCTATTTTTGGGTCAAATAAAGGGATGGGAAGTTGCCACCCACCAGCCAAATGCTGTTCTTTACATGGCTATTGACTTTTTCTCAGTTTGTAATCAGCCGATTGTTTGCTCAAAAAATGTTGTTTGCTGGAGAGAAAGTGAAAGCTGCTGATGCATTTTGGGATTTACCAGCTAGTGTGTCATGCAGCTTTCTGTCTTGATTATATAAGTATTCATCATTCATGGCACTTCTTTTACGTCCTCATCACAGGTTATGGAGTAGTTCGGCCAGTTTGAAGCATTTTTACAGGCCTAAAGAGGTGAAAGTATCCAGTATTCACAAGGAAAAAAGTAAAACATTTGAAGAAACAAACTGTTTTGTGTAACAGGTTTTTCCTCCTTTTAATCATCTGGTGATAATTATCATGGGACCGCCCACTGGTGCAACAACAGCTAACCCCTAACAGTGTGAAATCCACACAGTAAAGTGTTTCTTTAAATAAAATCAATCAAAATCAATTTGCACTGTGTCTGCTGTAACACATAATTGTTGGATATTAATATTTGCTTTTAATCACAGGTCAAACTATAGAGATATGTGAAGCGCTGCAACAAAGAGCCCAACCTAGATTTTAAGTCAACATTACATGTTTGTTTTATCCCGTCATGTTTAAGTGTCCTGTTAAATGTGACGTTTGTTTGAATGTAACAGCGTTTGGCCGTTGTCTGCCGTAACTAGCGTGACTGTGGCGGAGCAGAGAGGGAAGTGATGTTGCTGACTCAGGTGCTGCAGATGCAGAGGTCTCTGCTGACTGAGGCGGAACTGAACTGGCGACATGGTGGCTATTGCATCAAACTCTGTGTGTGGGGAGAAAGTGTGAATTAATGTCTGAGATTGCAACTTGACCCCACCAAGCTATAGTGACGGTGCTTAAAACTGTGTTCAAGGATAGGTTTACAATTTTTTTAAGTGTGGTCAGGTGCCCATATAAACATCTGAAACAGAGTCTGAGATAAGATTGCTGATTGATCCAATAATCAGATTCATTAATCACTAACGGCAACAGATGTACTTTTACTGTGGAGGATTTTCCAGCAATGTTATCCATCTTTCTATACACAGAAACATTGCAGAATGTTTGGTCCTAAAAATAGTTTTAAAGTCATGGAAATCCACTGGTCAAAATGCATTTTAGTTCAGCTGTATTTTGCGGGCTTTAATCGTTCTGGGGGGAGGGGAGGGGGTGATTTACAGCAGACTGAAACATTTTGAACTTCTTCTTTAAAGATGTTTTTTTCCTGCTTTCCTTTTTATTTATCATCTTTGTGTCCAGGTGATGGAAATTCCAAAATCTCCAGTGTGTACATCAACAACACTCACGGGATGGATGACGATGACTTCTATGACAGAAACTTGGCCTTATTTGAGGTTCGACACACAAATCTGATAGAACTGTTATCCGATGAAAGCACATTATAAAATGTTAAATATTATAAATGTTCTGTAAACTTTGGTTTGCTTTTTGCATCGTTCCTAAAAATGTTTCTTGGTGGCTGTTTTTCTGCCAAAGTGTCTGCTAAACTAGAGCCAAAAATAAACCAGCGTTTGGCTGGCGGGTGCAGATGATTTCAGTTTTTATAGATTTAGAATTTTCCTGGGAACAACTTGTCTTCTGTCTCCCACTTTCTTTAACAAGTCATTCAAAAACGCCTCTTCTCGCCTCAATTTCCTGTTCTTTTACATCTTATCTGTTGCCTTCCTCTGTGCTTTTCATCCCTTCCCTGTATCGTTCTTCCTCTTCACTCCAATTATTCTCACTGTGCTTCTCTGTTTCCAAACCCTGTCTTTGCCTTTTTTCTTCTTTCTCCCTGGCTATTTTATCCCCCCTTCCCTTCTCTCTATTTTCCTTCGCCTGCTGTCCACCTCTATTGTTTCTCTTTCCACCCTATTTCTCCCTTTGCAATCTCTCTCCAACACCCTTTATTCTCCTCTCCTCTTTCTCTTACCACCTCCCCCCTTTCCCTCTGTTCTTTTCACACCACAGGAGGAGATGGACACCCGGCCGAAGGTGTCTTCTCTGCTCAGTCGCCTGGCCAACTACACCAACCTAACGCAGGGGGCCAAGGAACACGAGGAGGCCGAGAGCATCGGCGAGAAGAAGAAAGCCAGCAAGGTATACCAGACTCTGTGTACCTAACTCACCTGACAAGGGGATTTTATTGTGCAGTGAAAACGCCTATAAAATTACAGTAAAGCACAAAGCAAACAAAGGTGCACCTACAGTCTCTTTTATGTGTGTGTATATGTGTGTGTTTTATGTGTGTGTATATGTGTGTATATATATGAATTTATTAGATCTCTATTGGTAGAAATAAATACTTTGTAAGATTTAACAAATCTTCTCAGTGTAGCACTGTGCTACCTGCAAAAAAGCTAAAATATGCTGTTACTCATTCACCCATTCATAGTATGTGATCCCAAATGTATTTAGTCTCGTTGTTTCATGTTCTTATTCTACAGCAATCATAACCATGATGATAATCCGTAAGAAATGTCCTTAGGTAACTTTTATAAAGTTTCCAGCTGTCATGCACTAACTGAAATAACATGATGCAATAAAAATATGGTGGGTGGTGATGGTTCAGTGGATAAGACATATATTGTGTGACACATGCCAGGTTCAATTCCCCACTGCGACACATCCACCAATGTGTCCCTGAGCAAGACACTTAACCCCTAGTTGCCCCAGAGGCCTGCGACCTCTGACATGTATAGCAATTGTAAGTCGCTTTGGATAAAAGTGCCAGCTAAATGAATAAATGTAAATGTAATGTAAAAAGGAGAGAAATGAAACAGACAGATGGCCTTTGAGTTATTGTCCTTCACAAGTGATAGATCGTCCACTGTTCGCCCTCTTGACTACCCGTCTGAAAGTGAAAGTACTGTAGGATGTGACCTTGATCTGCACTGCAGTGCATGCTGATAAGGAGCTGGCTGGACTAGATAAGACAGTTTGTTGTGGTGGTTCGGAGTAATTTACTATTTCACCCTGTTCTGATTACACGTTTTCAGTACTGGACACATTTGCCAACAGACTGCTGGCAAAGTTAAACCAAAACATGTTTAATCCTCCCTTCTGGTCACACTGCGTGTTCAGTAGAAGCATTTACATAAGTCCTGTTCATCAGGATGGTGTAGTGCAGAGATTCCCTACCAGGGGGGTACTTCTGCTGTTGCAGTGGGGTCATTATTGTGTAAAAAAATAAAACTATGATGAAAGAGTGGTGGTACGTCACACAGGAGAGGCTGGGACCCACTGAGGTAGTTTGTGCCAATGTACTGCGTTTCTCTCCGTTTACCTGAAAGAGAAAGAAAAAGGGAATGTTTTTGGTGACTGATATTTGTTCCACCTCTCTGCTGATTCTACCTTCCAGTCGCCACAGATGGGGACGTTTATGGGTGTTTACCTACCTTGCCTCCAGAACATCTTTGGCGTCATCCTGTTCCTGCGGTTGACCTGGGTGGTGGGGTCTGCTGGGGTGCTGCAGGGCCTCTGTATTGTCTTCATATGCTGTTGCTGTGTGAGTATTTGAGGGTCCAGATATAGACGGGCACAGTGAGACAAAAATAAAAAACTCTAAATGTACTAAAACTTTTCTGTCTCCCTGCAGACGTTGTTGACTGCGATATCGATGAGTGCAATCGCCACTAATGGAGTTGTACCAGGTACTCCACGACCTTTCAGTCTTTCATTTTCATCCTTTCCAAACACGTGGATGAAATGGCACTGTTGTGCTGTGGTAATCTCTTCCACACTCTCATGAAGCTCCCCTTAAACTCCTGACCATGGCTGTAATATACTCCACACCAGTGTATTAACTTGAATGAGTTTTGACTACAAGTGTCTGCCAAAAAGCAAAAGTTTCATCTTTTTATAAATAGGTAATTAATTGGAAGCAAATGATTAGAAAATTAATTGATACTCGATTGACCAACTAGTGGATTATTATTTTAACCATTAGGTTTATTATCATGTAAACACAGTTGGTATTTTGTACAAATATAAAATGAAATTTGGTCACTCATCAACTCCTATTATAATTGATTACTGCGGAGCACTGTGCACTCCAGACGTCATTAAAATTAATGACCTGAAAATGACTGGTAACGTTAAAGTCACCTCACCTCCCCTAGAGAGAGAAATCCAGTCCAAATGTGGCTTTAGGCTACGTTCAGACTGCAGGTCAAAGTGACCCATTCAGATTTTTTTGCTCATACGTGACTCGGATCATTTTGTTTTTGTTTTTTTTAACAGTGTGAACAGCCCAAGTCTGATCTTTTCCAGATCAGATTTGGGCCACTTTCATATGTGGTCCAAATCAGATACAGGTTTATGTTTTTGAAATGCGACCTCAGTCTGGACAGTCAGATTGGAATTAGTGCGACTCTCGCGTCACTTTAGAGCGACCGTCGTCATAATTCCGCACTAGCAGAAGACGCAGCGAACGCAATCGCATTCTTGCCACCCTCCCGTTCATTTCCTCTCCAGGCTGGAATTCTCTTGATTTCTCCCGATTTTATGATAAAAGTTCACAACTTTGCGTCCTTTTCACTGCCATTATTACAGTTTCAAAAACTCTTATTTGACGGACACCAGCTTTGCGTCGAGTCCTGCCCCCTCCTCTGCCTCTGATTGGCTAACCCTAACCCCACGCTAATCCTAACCTTAACCAGCCCTAACCCAGAGCCTTTGAACTAGAATAATCTTAACAGCTCTGTCCTAACCAATATAAGCACTAACCAATCAGAGGCAGAGTAAAGCGTGGTCTCCATATTTATATCCGTACGACATCGTGCTGTGTGTGATGTATTGTTCTTTTGCGCATGCGGGCCTCTTTCAGGTCATGGCCAGTTCACAGTGGAGTCTGATATGGGCCACATTTAAAGAAATAATGTGAACAGTCAATCAAAAAATCGGATCTGGGCAATAAATCGGAATTTAGCATTAAGGCTTGCAGTGTGAATGTAGCTTCAGTCATAAACGGCTAGATAGACTTTTGCATGCTGACATCATTTGTATCAGTATCAACAGCACTTTGTCTAATTATGTGCTTTACTGTAAAATAGGTTCAGACGACCTGATAGTTCAGCAGTGATATTTCTAGAAAATGCAGAGGCGAGGACAAATGCAAATGTAGCCAACGTCTTGATAATGAAACAATTCAGCTTCTATTTGACTCTTCACAGCTAGGTGAAGATTATTCCCACAGTAACTAAACTTTTATGGCCACCATTTTGAGTTTTCTCAGCCTAGTGACCTCTGTGGAAGTCCACATGAATTTTCCAGGTTGTTTCCTCTCAGTTTTCCTGCTCGTCTTCCAGCTATGGCGGCACTGATGAAGTACATTTTTCTAATGAGTGTTATTTCTGTTTATCCTGTCTCTCCCTCTGTCTACCTCTCCCTGTCTGTCTGTACACACATTAAAAAAACCCAGGATGTTTATCCGCCATTGACTGAAACGCCTCTTGACGAATATCCCAAATGTCAAAGTAGTGTGATATTTCCACTAGCATGTGACATTTTGATAATTGAATGTAGACTGAAAACCCTCGGTAACATAGAGAATTAATCTAACATGTCTTGTTTGGCGTCGGACATTTCATCTCATCCCGTCTGTTTCTCACCTGAACAGCTTCAGGCTCTCATGCATTTCTCACCATCTACTCTCAGATGGTAGTTTAATCCTGGATGGATGTGGTTTACGGTGGTTAATCAAAGGTGTTTGGATTCCCAAATACAAGCTCAGCGCTACATTTTTTAAATTCAGAGACATATCTGTAGAAAGCTTTCCAGAGACAGTTTTTGTAGCATGTTTTCTAAGATCGAGAACTTCCCAGTAGCAGTTCATTCTTTCAGGTTACCTATTACATGTGTTTAAACCGACAACATCACATTCATATGCTCATTTTACATTCATTTTGGTGGTTGTCCAACAAAATGTACAGGAGCTATGTGTGTGCTTGTAAATAGAGGGTTGCATTTTGGAAACCAAATACTGAATTCTGAGCGGACAGTCAATAGTGAATTTTTAGTTTCTCTTACTGTATGATTTTCCCCATGTGTCCTGTTTTATAACTGGTTCAAACTGTATCAGCAAATTACTTTTACTGCTTATTTAGCTCACTTGGAGTACGACTTGCGTAGTAAAATGCTGTTGGGAAGCACAATTCTGGCTGGGATTTATTTAAATGTTTCTAAACGAGTGCCAATACTCGAGTATCGGCACCAAAGCAACACTTTCTTGACCTCTGAATTGTTGCACACATCTATTGTTTGTTCAGTGTTTCAAATGAGTCTGGTGTTTTGCTCATTGATTGCCATGCTCCCCAGAAACCATCAGTCAGAGCTTAGTTAGCTGGATTCAGAATGGCATCCTCCTCCAGCTAGCTAGCTATCAAGCGTGGATGAGATTGTTACAGTTATACAAGCTGTTGTAAGCAGACTTTCAATAACAACTCTTAAATCAGCACATTTCTTGATTTTTGTCAAATACATGAAGTCAGCTTCTTCTAGCTGAAACTGGTGGAAATGTCCCTTGTTGCTAAATAAAATAATCCCCCTTCTTGCCTAACATGAAAAAAATGTCGGGTTGAATGGGGGGAAGATAAATGAAATGGCAATTCAGTTTGATTGTCAGGCTACTTTTTTGATACCTGACTTCTGAGAAAAAAAGATGGTTTTTCTCCCCAAAAATTTTTTCATACAGGACAAGAAGCCAAAGTTTTAAAACGTTAAAGTTTTTAACTCAAGCAGCCGCAGCGGATTTTCTCCTGAATGAAATGGCTACAGATGGCAACACTTTGATGAAGGTTTTCAGTTCTGTCAGTTTTTGATACTTGGTCCCATAGAGACGTTTTGGCTGTTACTAAAAAAGATATTGAGGTCTGACACCCAGCCGTAAAGTCAGTCAAGACTTTACATTGGATGCAGTAAACGCAACTCAGGCTTGTACTTCGAGTGAGGCAAAACATTTGCAGATACTATTTGACCAAAGATCTGTCTTCTTCCTCTAATGTGTCATGTAGAAAATTATGCTTACTTCTTCAAGCATAGGATGACTTCTCTCATCAACTGTCCTCTTTTCTCTCTCTCTTTACCTCCTAACATCATAATGTTACTAACACCCATCCCTCTCTCTCTCTTTTTTTTTGTCCTATCACCTCTTCTTGTCCATCATCTCTCTGACTTTCTTTATAAATCCTTCCTTCCCCCTCTTTTTACAAATCCTCTACCACCCAATTTCCCCTCTCCCTTTCTGCCTCTCCATTTCTTCCAACCCTGATGTACAACCTGCACCCCACTCTCTCTCTCTCGCTCCCTCTCTCCTCTCCCTCCAGCGGGAGGCGCCTACTTCATGATCAGTCGCTCTCTGGGTCCAGAGTTTGGGGGGGCGGTGGGCCTGTGTTTCTACTTGGGCACCACCTTCGCTGGAGCCATGTATATCCTCGGAGCCATCGAGATCCTTCTGGTAGGTTTTGGCTTCATCATTATCATCATTACTATCTTCACCCCTTTGTCCAGGGTTTCATCTTTACTTTTAATTTAATGTAGCAGTGAAACTAAAACAGTCGGTGTGTCATCTTCTCACTTTTTTAAATATTGTAATATCAATGTTAGTGCTGGGCAACAATTAAAATTTGTATCACCATTAATCGCATGATTTTCGCAAAATTGAATATTGAATTCTTACTTTTAATTAAATGTTAAAAATGTACTGCTATATACACAAGTGTAATAACATGTGGTTTGCAAACACTTTAAACAAATAAGGTGCTTTTTATCAGCAGTATTCACTTTACACATTAGCAATAAAATATTTCTTGTAAATCTCAACTTAAACATTAATGTAATCAAATCAAACATAAAACCAAAGCTATTTGCCACTGCCAGGGCCTTGCCTTTATCTAGCTTGTTAAAACAAGTTACCATCAGAGTGCAGTTTTCTTGTTTGTGAGGTATGTGTTGAGTATTATCCATCCATCGTCAACTGCTTATCCTACAGGGTCGCGGGGGGCTGGAGCCAATCCCAGCTGGCGTTGTTTAATTTTTTATTTATTCTGTATTTTTATGAACTGTTGAAACTTGTGTTTAGCAAAGTGCCCTATAAATAGATCATTTTAAATAGATTTATTAGCAGATGCTAATATTTGAAAGTTTTTCTGAACAGGTATCAGCAGAAACATTTTTCTTTTATCAGGGAGCAGCAGCAACAGTCTATGTTCAGTAGCAAGTTTCCCTATTAGAGAGAGGTGAAGTGCTCGTCTCACGCACACGTCCGCCCGCTGCCGAAGTTGAATTGTCTTGAACTTTTATGTGACGTGGAGCACAAATCATTGGAAGAGAGACTGATTCTCGCTATTTGTGAGTTTCCAGAATCTATTACTGTTTAACTAAATAGGACATCAACAGGAGGGAATTCGCATGGCAGAGCCGCAAAACTAGATGAAGGCCTATCAAGTAAAGTTATGTAGCCTATAATTTTAACTAGGCTACAGCTGTGTAGCGCACAGAAGCCGTTACCATGGTTACTATCTATAGAGTGCCAGCCATTTACTCGCAGAGCGCTGTCTTCCTTTCTGTTCGCCTGAGGAGCGCAGAGCAACCCCGTGGGGCCAAGCGCTTGTCTTCCTTCTCCCACACGCTGCATCCAGCCTAGTCTGCCGAAGCCTCCCTCCGCTGCTTGTTTGGGTGATTTGCAGGCTGATCAACATGGTTTGACTATGTGTATTCAGAGCCAGTGAGCAACAGACTTTCAAATAATAATCATATTAATAAAAACTGTTAATGTGAGATAAAATAATTGTCGGTGTTAACTAATTAATACATCAATGCAATGATAACACGTTAACTTGCCCAGCCCTAATCAATATATTCAGGGATTTAAATGGTATCATGAGAATAATGAAACTGTCCTGCTAAAATATGGTAAAATTACTTCATGTTGGCAAGTTACTGACTACTTAATGATATTGATGTCTCTAACATAACAATTATCTCTGTTGCGTTTTGTCCCTGTCACCTCCCTCCTCCAGATGTACATCGCACCTAAGGCAGCCATTTTTGTGGCAAAGTACCCTGAAGGCGAAGGGGCGGCCATGTTGAACAACATGCGGGTCTACGGCTCCATCTGTCTACTCCTGATGTCCCTGCTCGTCTTCGTGGGCGTGAAGTACGTCAACAAACTGGCCTCCATCTTCTTGGCCTGCGTCATCATCTCCATCGCTTCCATCTACATCGGAGCGCTGGTCTCCGCCTTCAAACCGCCAGATTTCCCGTAAGTGGTGATTTCCAAAACTACAGAGCTGACCTTTACCTCCCGCAGTGTTGACTGACCGATGGGCTTCAATCCACAGCGTGTGCATGCTGGGAAACAGAACCATCAGCGGCCATGAAATTGACAAGTGTGCGAAAACCATCCCGCCGCCGATCAAACAGCCAGTCGAGAGAGTTGAGGCAAACTTCACGGTTATTGAAGGTGGGTAGCGTTTTTTACTTGAATCACAAGGAGTATAAGTGCATCCTAGTCATACTCGTCCTCTCAGTTACACCTGTTCAGTTTTTTTTTTTGACACGTTGAATTCCTCCCATTAGGAAACAGCACTGTGGACCCGATCTTTGACCCCAGCCCTGCTCCTGTTCTGGTGGAGAGGACCACAAATCTGTGGAAGCTGTTTTGTCAGAGCCCAGAACTCAACGCCTCCTGTGACGAATACTTCAAGTCTAACAATTTTTCCGAGATTGAAGGGATCCCCGGTCTGGCCAGTGGGATAATTTCAGGTGAAACGGTCATGTGCTTTCATGCCAGCAGTCTTACAAAGGAAATTGCCTTGATTTGAAAGTTTAAAATTCTTCCTTATTTGGCTGCTTTCATTCACTATAAACAATTATAGATATTATAAATAATTTTGAGGAATCGCATTAAAGTTTAGTTCAGCTTAGACCGGAACCGTGTCCAGTATACACCCTGCTTTCCATGTCCGTTTTGGGAGTACATTCAGTATTAATATAAAATTGCTTTTATTAAACGGTTACCAAGTATGATGCTATTTAAGTTATAAACACATTCCAATACTACCGTTTTTATTCATAAAGCATTGTTCTTACAAAGAAATAGGCCCTCCTGGCTCCCTGCACATAGTGCAAGGCGGCTGCTATACAATGCTGACATCCTCTTTACGTGTCTCTGCATGTCGGTTTTTAGGTGCAGCAGAAGATTTCTCCCCCGGAGATATGCACTTCTCAATCCATCTTCCAGTCGACGTTGACCTTAAATGTTTTCGTTTTGTAGAAGTTTCTTAGACTTTTTCCTCAAGCGCAGTCATACTGAAATGTTTTAAGTTATTTTTATATATATATATATATATATATATATATATATATTGTTATCATAAGCTTCATTCATTTGCTTCAGAACAGATATTTAACATTGATGAGCTACAGAGCAATAAATACATAATGTCACTAATGAGTTCGTATCGACTGTCCTCCTCATAGAGAACCTGTGGAGCTCCTACCTCAGCAAAGGGGACGTGGTGGAGAAAGGCTCCCTTGACTCGTCTCATATCGCACATCCGGCATCCACTCAGCAGCCTTATGTGTTTGCCGACATCACCACCTCCTTCACACTGTTGGTGGGCATCTTCTTCCCCTCTGTCACAGGTACAGAGTGTTTCTGTTTTGTTTCTCTTGCCTTCTTTAAATGCTAAACCAGTCTTGTAAACTTGGCTGTAGAAACATATAAGAAATGTAAACATAATGTTAACAAGAAGAACGCAGTAGATGTGATGTTGATTCTTGCTTATGGTGCAGCTGCTGCTTGTGGATCCAGAACATCATGTGTTTGCTTTGACTTTTGTTCTGTCAGGGATCAACTTTTTTTTATTTCTGAACACAAGCAAGTATTCTAACATCAAGAGTTTTGTTAACCTTTTAAAAAGTTGCAGTTCTGAGCTCAGTGATATTTATAACAACTAATAATACCACTGAGTAACACTACTAGTAGTGCTGAAATGATTTTCTTCTTTTCCTCAGGAATCATGGCTGGGTCTAACCGGTCGGGGGATCTGAAAGACGCCCAGCGCTCCATCCCCATAGGAACCATTCTCGCCATCCTCACCACCTCCTTCGTCTGTATCCTTTCATGATATATTAAGATTGAGGCACTTTTTTAATTTAATAACTACTCCAAAGCACCATCACGATATCAATCACGACATGCAACAAATCAGTTTTCCTGAGAATTTGTGTTGTATTAAAATAAAAAACAAATACTAGCCACCTGCTGCAAGTGTTCAGGCAGCATGCTGTGTTGTTGCTGTGGCGTTTTCTATTTCAGTATTTTATTAATTGTTTTGCCTTTAGCTCAATTGATTTCTCAATCCATGGTACTGTTATATTTAAAAGGCACTGTGATGTGATTTAATTCGACCGCTGCGTGTTGTTTTCCTGAGTGCTGTCCATCCAGACCTGAGCAGTGTTGTTTTGTTCGGAGCCTGCATCGACGGGGTCGTCCTCAGAGACAAGTCAGTACATCTGCTCTTGAATCTGGCTCTACATACGTGTCCGGTTATGTGTGAGAGAAAGAGATTATTATGATTGTGTGTGTGCTCTATTGAAAAAGAGTAGTTGTAATATTTTTTTTCACTGCTGTAAAACGCTTTAAATACGTGTTTGTGTATTTGCCGCCCGCAGGTTTGGAGATTCTGTTAAAGGGAATCTGGTGGTGGGGACTCTGGCTTGGCCCAGTCCCTGGGTTATTGTGATTGGCTCTTTCTTCTCAACATGTGGCGCAGGCCTCCAGTCGCTGACAGGCGCTCCCCGACTTCTACAAGCCATTGCAAAGGACAACATCATCCCCTTCCTGCGGGTCAGAGATGCAAATATTCATTTTCATTACAGAGACCCAAAATTTACATAGTAATTGTTAGAAACTGTCTCTTTAGCAAACAACCCACAACTAGAGCGAGACTCTGTCTGCTTTTAACTAAACATAAGACAAACATGTGACACCATTTGACATGCACATTGTTTAAAGGTCCGTGTTACCACCAGTTCTAACAAATAAGAAAGATTGTTAACAGGAGAAACTGAACATAACAACATAATGTTTGCTCTTACCCTGAGTGTGGTCCATTTATTCAGGTAGTTTCAGAGTAATTTGTTGAGATTTGGAGATACTGTATTTCCCGTATGCTGAAGTAGGCCTGGGCGATATGACTAAAAATGTTATGACTGTAAAAGATTTCATATCATTTGATATCGATAATTATCACAATACATTTAAACGACTAATTTTTTCTCCTAAGTGAAAGTTGAAGAAACCAGAATTTTGGTTTTAAACTTTTCTTTGTGGTCAGAAAAAACACTTGATGACAAACAGTAGATCAAATCTGAGGTAGACATAAAATTAAGTAAAATAATTTTTCAGTCCGTTTTCCTCAACAAAATAAATATCTTTAAGAAAAATTAAGTGCTGATTCGTTTTATGATTTAAATGAAATACATCAAACATTTATTGAACATTTGTTATATTGTTATTGAGGAAAATTTATATTGTGAAAATTGTCAGTGGATTATCATGTCATTTTGTTTGGAAAAAGAAGTTGATATTAAATTGTTTTTAATTTATCGATTTTGCACCTGGAACCTAAAGCCAGTGAAGCGTTGTATTAGAGTGAGCTACAGCCAAACTCTGAAACTATCTGAACAAACAGGAAGCACCCTGGGTAAGAGTGCGGGCGAATAAAAGGTGCATTGGGATTCTCTTTCCCTTTGAACCGATTTTCAGTATGATTAACTTGGTGTACCTGTGTAAATACTTTCACTCATTTTCCTTTCGTGTGTGTTTCTGCAGGTGTTTGGCCACGGGAAGGCTAATGGGGAGCCCACCTGGGCCATGCTGCTGACGGCGCTCATAGCCGAGCTAGGGATCCTCATTGCCTCTCTGGACCTGGTGGCTCCCATCCTTACGATGTGAGACATGGCTCTGTTTGTGTGTGTGTGTGGGGGGGGGATCTCATTCCCAAGTGTCTCACTATTGTTAATTGTATCTGTAATTTATTTCCTTTTTTTTTTAGGTTTTTCCTGATGTGTTATCTGTTTGTGAACCTGGCCTGTGGCCTCCAGACCCTCCTGAGAACGCCCAACTGGAGGCCGCGCTTCTCCTATTACCACTGGTACTATACACACACACACACACACACACACACACACACACACACACACACACACACACACACACACACACACACACGTATAACACACACTGATCTGTGCCTCTGGTGTGTGCAGGACCTTGTCAATTTTGGGGATGACTATCTGCCTGGCGCTCATGTTCATATCCTCTTGGTACTACGCAATCGTTGCCATGGTGATTGCCGGCATGATCTACAAGTACATTGAATACCACGGGTATGTTGCCATGGAGATATACACCCCCACAAACATGATGGTACATGTACAGCATGGTCAAGAGTGGCGTGTGTTTGGATGGAGTATCTGTGTCTGTTTCCAACGTGAATCATCTAGGTCTTTTTTTGTGGGTGGGTGTCAGGGGAGGTCACGACATTCACAGTACGTATCACAGTATATATTGCATGTATCCGTGTGTGTATGTGTCAGAGCGGAGAAGGAGTGGGGGGATGGGATCCGCGGTCTCTCGCTCAGTGCTGCCCGTTATGCCCTCCTGAGGTTGGAGGAGGGACCGCCACACACCAAAAACTGGAGGTACAGTACTGAAGCTTGCTTTTTTTCACGATCTTGTCACAAAATTCATTGAACTACAGGACCATCATACAATTTATTAAATAATGTGTACAATCATTTCATCAGACTGTTTGAGAACCTGCAGTTATTGATTCTTCTCGTCTTCCCGCCCGCTCTTCTCCAGACCCCAGGTGTTGATCTTACTAAAACTGGACGAGGACGCCCATGTCAAGTCTCCTCGCCTGCTGACGTTTGCCAGCCAGCTGAAGGCGGGGAAGGGCCTGACCATCGTCGGCACAGTCGTCTCCGGCAACTTCCTACAAAGCTACGGCGAGGCTCTCGCTGCCGAACAGGTGGGAAGTTGCAGCTTAGCAGCGTTTCTGTGGTCACTGAGGCTCGGACGAGTTTAATCTATAGATCTACCTTCAGATGACAAAGTCCTGCTAAAATCAGATGATATGATAGATGAAGTCTTTCATACGCCTTTCCGCCTGTTTCAGACTCTTAAGCACCTGATGGATAAGGAGCGGGTGAAGGGCTTCTGTCAGTGTATCGTGGCTCAGAAGCCACGTGAAGGCATCAGTCACATGATCCAGTCCAGCGGCCTGGGAGGAATGAAACCAAACACTGTGGTGATGGGCTGGCCTCACGCCTGGAGGCAAAGCGAGGACCCGCAGGCCTGGAAGACCTTCATCAGTGAGTCGAAGAGGATTGCAAATAATTCTGAAGTATCACATATGTCAATGTGTTAGAAGACCAGTGCTTTTTCTTTTCCTGATCTCATGATTTCAGATTTGGTTTCAGAGTTTGCAGGCTAACAGCGCCCCCTCTCTTCCTTCCAGACACAGTGCGGGTGACCACAGCCGCCCACCTGGCCCTGCTGGTGCCCAAAAACATCTCTCTGTTCCCCAGCAACAGTGAGCCCTGCACAGATGGCTACATCGACGTCTGGTGGATCGTCCATGACGGGGGGATGCTAATGCTGCTGCCCTTCCTGTTGCGCCAACACAAGGTAAGAGTGTGTTTTCTGTTTGTTTAGTTTTCTAAAATATTTTTTGAATGTCTTTCCTTCATAACCCTCCCCTCTCCTCCTCAGGTGTGGCGTAAGTGTTCGATGCGAATCTTCACAGTGGCCCAGATGGAGGATAATTCCATCCAGATGAAGAAGGATCTGGCAACCTTCCTTTATCACCTGCGCATTGAGGCTGAGGTGGAAGTAGTTGAGATGGTACGGTTCTCGCCACACACTGGGGTGGTTTATCGGGACATTTTTATTAGTTTGATTTGTGTAAGAAATGACATGATGTTTTCCAGGAGAATAATATCTCAATAATTTTTTCAGGTTTGGGAACAATTAATGATTTAATTTTTTTTTTTTTTTTTTTCTCCCCCTGCACAAAAACTAAAACCTGATAGAACCATCCTTTCTTTCGGCATACGTGCGGGTTGGTGAGAAGGAATAATAAAAGAACTGCACTAATTGAAGGCTATCATCTTTATACATGTTTATAAGTTATACTATACAGACGTTAGTGTCGCTCGTGCGGCTGGACATCAGGCTGATATCTGCAGAGAGTTGCTAGCTAGTGTTAGCTACTCGGCAGGTGGGGACAGACTAAACTTCTCTTGTGGCTTCACCTCCTAATAACCAAATCAAAAACTGTCGACGCTGATCAGTGTGAGTCCTTTTTCAGCCCGTTACTCTCAAAGATGTGATTGTTAGATCCAGCTTCCTCTGGCTGGTGACTGCAGTCATAATAATCCAGTCAGCTGTGGCAAATGCTAATTTTCTGTATCGATCGTAGTGAATGTAGCAGCAAGCGTCGTCTTTACTTTTTGGCTGTAAAAAGTCTTTTTGTGCACATTGGAATAAGTCCATTTTAAAGATGTATACACTTTACAAATCCTAAAACAAAAACACAAATTCTAAATACTCAAATTAATTCAATACATCATCCAGCCTTTCTTTACACTGTAAAATATCAACAACCCAAGCAACAATTCTACAATGTTTAAAGCTAGCAAACCCTGAGACGTTCACATTAACTGTTAAACAATAATACTTTTGTAGTGCAACAGTGCTCATCTCTCATTTTCTCTTCTTCTCTCAATATGTCTTGTTTTGTCTCCACTCAGCACAACAGTGATATCAGCGCATACACCTATGAAAGGACCCTGATGATGGAGCAGAGGTCTCAGATGCTCAGACAGATGCGACTGTCTAAGTCCGACCGGGAAAGAGAGGTAAGCTGACGTCAGGTTGCAAGATTGTTGTGCAGGTGTATTTGAAAATTATCTTTTTGTGTGCGTTTGTAGATTTGCATGTGGACAGTCAAGACTGTAAGGATTACTTAATTGTCTCCACCAGTCGTTTTTAACATCAAATCATTTTTAAATCTCTACTCGATGTTTATCATCCCTTGCGGTGGATTAGACGTTTTATAAAATGATTCGGCAACAGTGCTTGGGTCAGTATTAACATGAATATCAGTTGTGTGCAAGATTAGCCATGACATTACTCGTCTCATGTGTCTGTGATTGTCGTGCATCATTTTATCAGGGAAATCCTGGTAGCAGCAGCAGTAGGCCAGAGGCAGGTGGAGCTACAAGGTCTCAGGTGAGGTCAGTGGTTATGGCCAGCTGTGAGTTCACAAGTTTTATTATAAATTGTAGAGGATGTTGCTGAGACCGTTTACAGATAGTTGTTTAAAAAAGAAAGTTTCTGTATGTTTTTAAAAAAAAAAAAGAAAAAAAAAGAAAAAAAAATCAACTATCTTCATGTACAATTATTCTAATCTTACACATTGCTGTTGTCTCAGATTCAATAAAAAGTATAATATATTCAATGTCATTTAAAATCAAAGGGGAAAAAAATCCATAATAGTCCTGAATTTTTCAAATAATGTATTGAGCAAATAAAGTGTGGTATCTTGTGCTGTTTAAAGAGCCTATGAATTGGTTATGAGATCATTATAAAGCCAGATGCTGGAGACAAACCTGAAAGGAGAAAGGACTTCTAAGGATTGGAGTTTCTAGGTCTTCACATAATCTAAGATCAGATTTTGTGAGAGGCACTTTTTTAGAGCAGGCATTTAGCTTATAACAATTAAATCCAGGTGCATTACACCCAGGTTGTTTCTTTTGTTAAATAAATAACCGTGGACACTCCTGTTGGACTTTATTATTAAAGTTCATGTCATCTCTTTTCAACACTGGTCCCCTCAGCGAGTACGCTGGAGTTTTGACGATGTAAGTTTACTTGTTACTCACAGTAGTAACGCATCAGCTGTCTGATGTAGAGCAGTTTAGAGGTAGTGGCCCGTTCTAGACACATTCTTAAAGCAAAGAGGTTTTCTTGATCGCATGGTTCAAGATCAGTGAATACCTCTGAATCCTTCAGATAAAGACGACAGTCTGTCACCTTTCAGTGCTGCTGTTAAACATCAGTTTTCATTCAGTTCATTAAATTTATACCAATACACCAATAAGTGCATGTGTGGGTAAAATAGTGAAAAGGAACAAGTGTGTTTGATCAAAACACTGAATCCTTACTGCTACTAGGGAAAGCTTTTCTGTTGCTGACCCTGACCTTCGACCTCTCTAGTGGAAAGATGATGAATCACTACGATCAGATCTGACATGTATTACACGCACACTTAGTCTTTTAAATAATTACTTTTCAGATCATCGTTCAGCTGACACGTTCTTAAAAGGTTTTATCTCACACAGGCTCCGCCCTCTACTGGACTCTATGGGTACTACCTCCTCCAATCGCACGCACGCACTCATCCACTGAAATTTTCATTGTGCACGTAGCCGACCAATTGGACGTCGCCACCGATACGTGTGTGAAAATAGCAGTAATAGCAAACCTACTGCCTCAGCATCCTTTTTGCTCACTGAATTTGGGGTCCAGCGACCGCCCCAGGGGTGGCCCACCTTTCTGTCACTAAGGTGATGTGGAGGTAAGGGCTTTGGGCGGCCTGTGGCTGACCGGGTTGGTGTGGTGGACTTTGGCTTGTCGCGGCTATGGAGAACAGTCATCGGGCTCCACCCACTGTACCCATAGGGTTTAGTAGGGGGCGGAGCCTGTGTGAGATAGAACGAAGGTTACGATATGGTAACCCTAGTTCTATTAGCACAGCCGGAGCCCTCTAACGATGAGCCCTGCCGCTCCGACACCATCTGCTGAAGAGGCGGTCGGAGGCTGAGGCAGAAGGGACACTGCTATTTATACGCATGTATCAGTACCGACGTCCTATTGGTTGGCTGTGTTCACAATAAAAATTTCAGTGGGTGAGTGCATACGTGTGACTGGAGGAGGTAGTACCCATCGAGTGCAGTAGAGCTCATAGAACTAGGGTTACCGTATCGTAACCTTCGTTCTTTCATCTGAAGGATTCAGTTAAGAGTGTGTCCAATTATAAAGTTAACGCAAGTTGATCTGGGTCAAATGTGTTTGTTTTTTTTATGTTTTTTTTTTTTAAATTAGTAATCTGCCTTTCTCTTAATTGGCTGAAAAAGAGCGGTAAAGAAATGTGTCTGGTGTCATTTCAGCCCTCTTCTACTCTTTTCATTACTTCTGAGTTTCAGTTGCCATTTGACTCAGGTCTTTCCAGGACATTTGGCTCTAAATGTTGCCCCTGTAGTTTTCCTCCAGTGCTTCTGTGCAGCCTGTGTTTTCCATTAGCAAGTTAGGTGACCGTGTGTTGTCTGTAGGTGTATCTTTCCTCCAGGTACAGGAGTACTGGAGCCCACACTGCAAACACCTCGACAGGAAACAGAGACAGACAGGTACAAAGAGAGAGAGTGAGAGAGAGAGACAAGAGAAAGGAGTTTGGGAAGGGAGAGCAGTGGTTTACACGAGGGAGGCATCGAATAAGGTAGAAGAAAGGATGAAAGGAGATGAAAAAGAACATGTTTGTGTGTCTTTGTGCCAAACTCAGGCCCAACTGGTGAAAGACCGTAACTCCATGCTGCGGCTGACGAGCATTGGATCAGACGATGACGATGACACTGATGGTGGAGAGCGAGACAGGGCGGTGAGCACGGGCGGAGGCAGCGCCGAGCATCATCGCCGAGTCCAGATGACCTGGACCAAAGAGAAGACCTCGCAGTACAGAGCCACGCACTCGGGCTGCTCCACACCCGAGGGCTTCAGAGACATGCTCAGCATCAGGCCGTGAGCGGAAATAACAAATTCACCTGGGGGAGAAATGTCTCTCTGATCGTAGTTTATTCGTCAGGTTGTTAAATGTGTCTTCTTCTCCTTCAGGGACCACTCCAACGTCAGGCGGATGCACACCGCGGTCAAGCTCAACGAGGTCATTGTCAACAAGTCCCACGACGCCCGGCTTGTCCTGCTCAACATGCCGGGACCCCCCAAGAACACGGAGGGAGACGAGAACTGTATCCTTAACACTGAAGCTTTCTCTTTTTCAGTTTATTAACCAAAAGAGATATTAAAGCTGCCGGTATGCTTCATCTGAAGTGCTTGTCGGATGGTTGAAACACCTTCCCTGAACACCTGTCCAACGTTGAGTAGGAGGTCTGTGTCCTACGATTTCTGTAACTTGATGAAAACCGATGATCGTTATTGGTCAGCTGGTGGTCAAAAATAATCGTCTCTGTTATGTGGTGATATTTTGGGTTCAGGCTCATGGACACTGCATGTTTTACACGGTACCTCTTTCTGCTCAAAGTAAAATTTGTGTCAGCACGTTAGATCGCACAGAGAGGAGTATGATGAATGCATGAAAGTGAAAGCCGTGACTAGTAAAGAGACAACTTAAAGCTACCATTTACTTTGCAAAGCAAGTTTGCAAAAATGTCTATTTTAAAAAGATTTATTTATTTAATTTCATGAATTATTATTGTAGTTTATGTTGAGTTTTAGAATTTCTTCTTATGCTCGTTTAACTTTGTGTGTTCGAGTAGAGAAATCGTGCAGCCCTATTTGTGGGTATATTGAGTTGTCAGATTGTCCCAGTTGAAAATGTAAATTCACTAGATTTCCCTTTTTATTTCACTGTGATCGTAATACTTGCAGTGATCTATATCGTTGTTATGTTGAAGTTGTAAATGTTCTTTCAAGATGTTTTAGTGACACGTTTGTCTTGTTATTACTACACAATTATTCTGTTAAGAAGGAATGTTATTCATTATAACAATGAATCATTTTGTGTTTTTATATCACGAAACATTCCTGTTATTTCTAATAATTGTACAGGGTTGTATGTGGGCAGGAGCGTATCTCGGCTCATATGTTGGGCAACGGGTGTGTCAAAGCTAACAGATACAGACAGGCAATCGCATTAAGTAACAAATATTTTTGATACACTTAGGTAGTATAAATAAAGCTGCAGAAACCTTAACTTGTTGACCAGACATGGAGTTCCTGGAGGTTCTGACAGAAGGACTAGAGCGCGTCCTGTTGGTCAGAGGTGGAGGAAGTGAAGTCATCACCATCTACTCCTGATTGGACAAACAGAGGAAGCCAGTGTTAAAGAGGCAACCAATCGCGCAGAAGTGAAGCGGAGGGAGACAGTGGGGGGCCTGTGAGCTCTGGGGGCATGGGCCCAAAAAGGGAGACCCTCATTGGCTGCAGCGTCAGTCATCACGCCCTAACGCCCACCCTTCAGCCACCTTTTCCTTTCATCCTTCTCACACTTTTCTGCCATGACAAGGGTTTCCATTCCACTTATGTCGAGCTACAGAAATGCCAACACAAATCGACAAACGAGCAAATAACAAAGTGATCAGCTGTGTGTGTGTGTGTGTGTGTGTGTGTGTGTGTGTGTGTGTGTGTGTCGTTCACCTAAAGGTTCGGTTTTTTTAGAGGGGGACCAGTGTTGTGTTCAGACAGTGAACCAGTGAATGAGAAGTATGAAACGTAGAGTGCGATTGTCTGTGAAGCGTCCCACAAACGGAGCACTTGTTCCACTGACGAGACTCAGGGTTGCTTTTTGTACAGAATGTATTTTGGAAGCAGGTGTGAGTGCTATGAGAGGAGGCTGAACTGAACATCTTAATTAAGTGTTTATTTGTTTTTTTTTCTCTTTGACGACACAGTAACGTTTATTCCAATACTACATAAAAACTGGAAAAGTAACACTGCAACAAGGGAAGTGGGAGGTCTCTAGTTTTAAACCTGCTCAGTGGTTCATTTAAGGAAAATCTGTATTCTTTTGTGCTGTTTCCTTACTTGGAAGTGTATCACTTTTAAGAAGACGAAAGGCAAAAATGGTTAATGTTTATTGAACAATAGTTTTTAGGGTTTTTTTTTTTTTTCTTACCTCAGAATTTGTTTTATCAACAGTGAAGTTCAACGTGGTGTGACACTGAATTTGTTTCTAATTCTCTGTCTGAACTTGCTGCTATTTCTCTGCTCTCCTGTATGGAGGCCAGTTTTTACCAGGAAAAGTAAAAAGATAAAGTTGGAAAATTGGCTGTGAATTTATATATTTATTTTTTATTTAAATTTGCCATCTTAATATTGAGTATTACTTTGACTTCAAAGTCAGAAAAAAGTTTAGATTTCTAAAGTCAAATATTCCAGGTAAATTATGAAATAAAACATCAACATTGTTGGACTAAGTCACAAGTATGACATTTCTAAATGGTCATAATAAGATAATAAATCTAAATTATTTGATTTAAAAAATCTGAAATGTTGGCGTAATTTAAAATCCGAATGATGACTTTCTAGGGCAAAATGGAGATGGTACGTCAAAATAATTAGATAAAGTCAAAATTCTGACTTACCAAGTCAGAAATCTAGTTACTCAGTTCAAAAATTTTAGATTAAAAGTCAAATGTTGGGGATTAAAAGTAAATAAAAAGTCACATTTTTGAGATATCAAGTATGACTTTTTGTCTCATCATTTTGACTTGGCCACTTTGTCTTTTCATCTGTCTTAGTAAAAATGAGAGGCCACTACATGATCTAATGAAAGCAAATAATGATTTACAATTAAGAATGTGACATATCTTTATAAACAGTGAAACACCAACAGTGCTCTCTGCTATGATGTGGTGCCGGCTGTGCGATGGGGAAAAGCCCTTACCTAAATCAAGAGATTCTCTTTATGCATCACATTTAAGGATTTAACCAAAATTAAACCAAGGATGAGAAAAATGATCAAAGGTTCGCTGTGTCGTGCCATGAACTGGCTCACGTTGGAATCCATGTGAGTTAGTATGTTGGATAATGGCAGCAGAGAGAGTGTTCGAAAAAGTGAGGTGAGACTTTGTGGTTGTAGTTGGCGAAGGCCTCGTAGAAGGACGAACAGTGTTGTTGAACATTAGACCATCGTGGAGAGGACCACTGCGCTGCATGCTGTCAAAATGTCACTGTCACTTGGAGAGAGGTGTGTTTGTGTGTGCGATGTATGAATTCCTTCTAGTATTTGCTGCGCTGTGTAGTGTGAGCTTGTGCCCTGAATCTCTCCATACACCTGAACGAAACCTGCTGACATCCTGCTTTGTGTCTCAGAGTGGCTGTTTTTGTATGAAAGAGAGCTTGTTGCTTAAGTTAGGAGCTGTAAACTAAGAGGTGTTTGATTCCACTAATGCTAAATTCATCTATATTTCTTTTTGTTTTTTTATTTTTTACAGTGTTATCGTGCAGGGATGCTTTTATGTTCACTGTTATTTCCTGAACATTGTTTTACTTGCTTGTACATAAAGACAAAAACAAATCCCAAGTTTTATCTTTTTTTAATTACATTAATATAAAAAGGAATCATAAAAAAACTTTGCTTTAAAAAAATGGGAATAAATAAAAGCAATTTTGAAAGAAATGTTACAAGACTTGTGATCCTTCTTTGTTTTAGCACGTAGGTCTGTCTTTTGTTTTGTTTTTTTGCTGATATCAATGCTATAGTTTATCAGATGCTCAGATTTATTTGCATGTTGGTGGGAGGGGACATACAGTATATATCAAAATTTTGATACAATCATTGAAATAATTTATCTGGTAAAAATGCCAAACAACAACTTATCAAATGTGGAAATTTGTCAAGTTTTTCTGTTTTATATCATTGTAAGTTGAATCTCTTGCTCTATCTATCCATCTATCTAAAATCCCTCTTAAAAGAGCCAGAGCCCAGGGCAGCAACTTCAAATTATACATGTTTTGTCTGAACAACAGTCCCAAACCTTTCAGTTTAATAATGACATAAGAGGAAAACAACAAACTATCTATGAAGCTTGAACTAGTGCATTTATTTTATTTTTGTTGTTGTTGTGCACTGTAAATGACGTGATTAATTGATTTTTGACTTTTTTAGTTCTCAACCAATTGATAAATAATTTTACTAAGAGACCAAACTTAATTTGTGATACACTTTGAGAGGTTCATTAAAGTCATAAAACTATGTACATTTTCTGTCCAACATCCCTGGATCAATAAATTAAAACAGCTGCCAGTATTTAAGATGGCAATATTTAACTCTTACTAACTTAAAAAACATGAAGGATCAAGGGAACAGAAGTACATAAATACAGAAACTAAAAGCTTTTCAAGGCTTTGAAGATGATAATATACTTGGTTTCTGTTGGATTTCAATATATTTAGGGCCCGAGCACGACCGTGTGAGGTCCCTATTGAATCTGCTCGGATTATATTTTTTTTTTTTTTTTTTTTTTTTTTTTTTTTTTTCAAAGTAT
>NC_060161.1:25217825-25218757 GCF_021292245.1 Micropterus dolomieu | reverse complement strand
TTGTTGTTGTTGTGCACTGTAAATGACGTGATTAATTGATTTTTGACTTTTTTAGTTCTCAACCAATTGATAAATAATTTTACTAAGAGACCAAACTTAATTTGTGATACACTTTGAGAGGTTCATTAAAGTCATAAAACTATGTACATTTTCTGTCCAACATCCCTGGATCAATAAATTAAAACAGCTGCCAGTATTTAAGATGGCAATATTTAACTCTTACTAACTTAAAAAACATGAAGGATCAAGGGAACAGAAGTACATAAATACAGAAACTAAAAGCTTTTCAAGGCTTTGAAGATGATAATATACTTGGTTTCTGTTGGATTTCAATATATTTTTATTTTGAATGTGTATGTGTGAAACTTTTTGGGCTTGATATTGAACTTGTATTTAAAATGGTGCAAGGAAACAAGATTATTTTTAAAGAATAATGGCGTTTAAATGGAAAATAAACACTGACAGAAGCCTTTTATTGAACAATTCTTATCTTGAATGCTAAACTTTACATTCATAAATATAAACAGTCGCAAAGATGTTAAATTAAGTGCCTTTTATTCTGAAACTTCAACTTCCCCAAATCTTGTTGCGTGATGAGGTCACGTCCACTTGTACGTACAATCCGGAAGCCTGCCTTGTTGTGAAATTTCAGGAAATCAATTCTGGGCGAAGTTCACTTGCAAAAGTGGGATAAAAACAAAACATTAATAATCAGATTTCGGGGGTGAGCATGGAGGTAAGAGTAGCTGGTATTAGAAACTTTTAAGCATAATAAAGAAGACTCGCCTTTGTCTTCAAAGGTGATGGTCTTTGGCTGTCACAAACACAACTGTGGTGGCCTTGTTACGAAGCAGAGCACCCGGTCGGCCTGATTGGTTATCCCTTTTTATTAATCAAATCGGTTAATTTAACTTCTCCCTAATCTCTTTCAA
>NC_060161.1:25204752-25217805 GCF_021292245.1 Micropterus dolomieu | reverse complement strand
CTTTACGTGCTTGATAACTCTCCCACCCCGCAGACATCTACACGTCAATACCGATTTATATTCACAGCGGCAAGTGCTATGTAGCTCCACATAGGGGACACAGGAAGTGACATATAGCACCTTCATGCGGTGTCGGAACCGCGTAGGAAATTCACAGCCGCACCGGCAGAACTCCAGAATGTGCGACTCGGCCGGCTCACGCGCGGACGCGCTTACAAGTGCGAGGGCCCGCCCAACGCTGCTTGCAGCTTTAATTTTATTTTGAATGTGTATGTGTGAAACTTTTTGGGCTTGATATTGAACTTGTATTTAAAATGGTGCAAGGAAACAAGATTATTTTTAAAGAATAATGGCGTTTAAATGGAAAATAAACACTGACAGAAGCCTTTTATTGAACAATTCTTATCTTGAATGCTAAACTTTACATTCATAAATATAAACAGTCGCAAAGATGTTAAATTAAGTGCCTTTTATTCTGAAACTTCAACTTCCCCAAATCTTGTTGCGTGATGAGGTCACGTCCACTTGTACGTACAATCCGGAAGCCTGCCTTGTTGTGAAATTTCAGGAAATCAATTCTGGGCGAAGTTCACTTGCAAAAGTGGGATAAAAACAAAACATTAATAATCAGATTTCGGGGGTGAGCATGGAGGTAAGAGTAGCTGGTATTAGAAACTTTTAAGCATAATAAAGAAGACTCGCCTTTGTCTTCAAAGGTGATGGTCTTTGGCTGTCACAAACACAACTGTGGTGGCCTTGTTACGAAGCAGAGCACCCGGTCGGCCTGATTGGTTATCCCTTTTTATTAATCAAATCGGTTAATTTAACTTCTCCCTAATCTCTTTCAAACTTTAGAGACGGTTAATCCTACACACCTGGGTGTTTGAGTCAAATATACTGCTCCTGGTGTAAATTAAGTGTTTAAAGAGACCAACCCAGCCCTGAAACAGCTTATTTAGACGTTAAACATCTACATTTAAGTTGTAAAATTAATCTTTTTGTCGGTAAATATGTTCTTTAAACATGTAACATTACTACTTAATTAGAGGATTTCATCGGACCAAACCACTGGAAGGGAACGGAGTTAAGAAATGCCGCCAGGCAGCCGTGAAACGCTAAAATATCTGAGATTTTAGTCTTTAAAACATTTTAAATAGTCTTTTCGACGACATAATGTTGGGTTTTTAGCTGCTACACTCCATGTCAGACGCGAACATGTATTTTTAAAGCTACTGCACAAGAGTTTAAAGTAATTTTTGGTCGATTAATGTCGAGAGGAATATAATGACATGTGACTTCCTGTCACAGCTTTCAAAATAAAATCAGGAAACATCTTTATAACTATGAAACATACACTCTTTTGAGTTTTAAGCAATATGTTGCCTACTGTTCAATTCGTCAACATAAATCCATAATCAAACTTTTTTTAAATAGGTCACTTAAATTTAGGTATCAAAACAGTTTGAGTGACAAAATTGTTTGACATTTTACAACAGAAAAATAAACACGAAAACAACACTGAAAGCAAAACCCGTGGATTTTATACAGTAAACACAGAAATTAAATCAGTAATAGCTGTTAACAACAACACAACTACAACTAAATTATATTAATGTGATAACAAAAATAAGGTAAATATTTACTATTAATCAACAAATAAACAAACAAAAGAGAACTATAATAATTAATACTAAACTATAATAACCATTAAACGAAATAGTGTGGTATGTGCAAGCCTGTATGATTAAAGTAAAAAAATTTTTTTGGTCTGTAATTGTGGGCTAACATTAATGATACCATTTCTATGTGACCTCAAATATATTGGCATTTCTATAGCGTATTGTAACTTCTTGTTACTTATCGGGTCAACGTTTGTACCAATATCTGAGATAAGGTAAAATAGTCCAATAAAGTCGACCGTACTGACCTCAGGCTGCGTGTCACTTATGGTTCTGTAATTTGATTGCATATTTTTAGCTAATTTGCACTGCTAAAGTAACATAGTCCTAAATTTCTTTTTTAATCAAATTAACTGACACACAGAAAACATGCCGTCATTTAGTGTTATTCCAGTAAAGATATTCCTGGTCTCTGGGCAAATATGATTATTTCCAGGGTGGAGAAGGGAAAAATAGGCGAGTGTTTAAGGGTCAAAACTCCAACACTTTGTATAAAGAACAGCTTAATTGTGACACCAACCTCTGTCGACATCTTAAAACACATTTAGCTCTCCCTACATGACAGAACCTTTGCTGTTTAGCGTAATAAAATATATTGGTATTGTTAAAGGTGATAGCTAGTGTTACTTATATTACATCAAAACATTTTGGTATCGCCCACTCCCATTAGGAGGTGTGTGTATGTGTGTGTGTGTGTCACAGGTTTATCCAGGCATGGTTGTGACACCTGTTTTGTCAACGTAATAATATAATATAATAGTCTTTACAAGAATCAAATACAAGTTATAAAATAGTTAAAACATAAAGGCAGGTAAAACAAAAACAAAACATATTTAAGAAATAAAAGTAATTTCCAAATTGTACTTTTATTACATGTAAAATCATGGAAGGCTCTTTGATAGAAATATGTTTTTACAAGGGATTTAAAAGACCGGACCTGATTTCCTCGCGTAGATTTTTCCAGAGCCTCTGTGTCCTGGCTGGAAACGTTCTGACCCCTCTCAATTTCAGCTGTAAAATTCCATACATTTTGCGAGACACTACAGGTGAATAGGGTAAAATAATGTACCTAACAGATATCAACATCAAACATCCCCGGGTTAATATCTTACATTAAGACAATAACTTTTTGTATTGCAGGTTTTCGGAAATTCTGTGTTTAAATATGCAAATGAGGTCGTATCTAATGAGATGTGCTAATTTGTATCTATTTCAAGAACTGAAATTTGAACACTGGATTGTGTCAGAATCAAAATTATTGTTTTATTTTGTTGATAGAATGTTTTTACTGAGTGAATTTGGGATTTCTCTTTTTATTACTCCATAAATCAGAAAATACTGTTGATATCTTACAATACAATTTTTTTTATACAACTACAATACAGTTGTCTTACACGACAATTATTTTTTGTATTAAAAGTTTTCTGAAATGTTATGTTTTAATATGCAAATGAGGCCGTATCTAATGCTAACTGTTGGTGAAATTTGTTGACAAACTGTAGTAAAATAAACACTTAATTGTGTATTTATTGGGCGTTTTCTTTCCACTAGTCTGAAAGAAGACATGTTGAGGAAGCAAATGATCCCAAGTTAGCTTATCATCTTTTATTTTGAAACTCGTATCACTCAACATCCGGCCTCGTCCTCGTTTAACGGCCCTGGCTTCCCCATCTAATGATCCGTGGCTCGGGATCCATTGAGCAGCCTGGCCCGGGCCAACACGAAGCGAAAACGGGGATCCGGGTCTGCCTTCCTTCCCTGTCAGACACCTTGAAACGATCATTGTCGTCTCCCAGACCTCCAAATCAGCATTAACAGTTCGTTAAACGTGTATCGATGTATCTGCTAGCTGCGGCCATTGATTGAATGAGACGTTCGAGGACCGACAGACAATCGGGCGCCAGGCTGGTCGTGAAGTGAGGGGTGACTGCAGCCTTGCGTCAAAGCCAGCTAGCTAAACCGTGTTGGTAGGACAAGTCAGCAGTAAAGACCGGTAGCCGCCACGTTAACTTACCTCGGTGGCTAGCCAGACGGTAGCAGGCGGGTTATTTTCGGCACCGTAACGTTACACATGCTTCGTTTTAGTCGCGTTGTGTAGCCGAACATCTGTGCAAAAGGCTGTCAGCTGTTTCATAAGACATAACGTTACAGCTAATCTTGACTCTGTGTTTTCTGGGGGATTAGTATCTAACCCGAAACCACTTTAACCCACACGTTTTCAAGCATAGGTTAAATACTGGGACATTTCTTGTAATTGTGTAAGATCTTGTTGATTTTGAAGAGGGGCCTCATAGCTGGCATATATGAGGCCCAGTTGAAAAGATGGACCTGAATTTTTATTCGGATTTAACGGACGGCACCGGGCAGCACGACGGTGATCCGGAGTTCTTGGATCCGCAGTCTTTCAATGGCTTTGACACTGACAACAAGGTGACTCCAGCTTATGAATGGGACAACCGCCTCTCAACCACACACGGGCACTCTGCTACTTATTTGCATATGCTTTATGTATTAAAACTCAGTAAAAGCTGCCATTGAATGCATCTCACAGTGTAGAAATGCCCTGTTTCTTCAATGGCAATAGAAGATGAAGTCTACTTTTGGAGAGCATGGGGGAAATACTAGACAAACCCCTGTATCAGTAATCTTTTGTCCTAACTTGTGCACCTTTTGTGTTTCAGTTCCCTGGAGGCAGTGACAACTACCTGACTATTCCTGGGTCTGGTCACCCCTTCCTCTCTTCAGAGGTAATCCTTCACATTTTGAATAAACCATTGGATTTCTCTCTGGCAGGTTTTTGTTTGTTGTTGTGCAACTTCTGCATTTTCACTCTGCCTGAAACAAAGACCACACCTTAAACCTTAATTTCATACAGCAAAGATCTTCCTGTCAGTAAATGTCGCTATTCTGTAAGATCTGGTTCCCAACCTTTTTTGATTGAGGCACCTTAGTAAAACAAAGCGATATCTACTTGTGAATGGTTAAACCAAAGAGTGATTCTTATTGTCAAGGTTGATTTTATTTGAATCATTTATAGAGGCCCGAAGAAGTAAAATTGCCCAGCAATTCACAGAAGGTGGCAAAAAAGCCAGAATTAGACCAAAAGTCTTCTGTTTGTCATCTGTTCACTCCTTTTGGAGGGTCCTGAGCCTCAGGTTGGGAACCACCGGTTTTAAGTCTTAATGTAGTAACTAATAAACGGTTCACGGGATGAAATGAGCCAGGATTTATGTGGATTGGCTCATCACTTCAGATAAACAATTTCCTGTAGGAAAATCGTAGCCTGCTCAATTTATACTATAATTAGAACCACTATTTTAAAATTTCACTGTTAAATTTGTCAATATTAATGTTACATTGTAACTAACGTTTTTTAAAGCACCAGATGACATCCGCAAATGTTTTTTATTTATATATATATATATATATAATTTATTTATTTATTTATTTTTTTCAGTTTACTGTCATAGAGGCATAAAGAAACTAGAAAATATTGACATTTAAGAAGCTCGAGTCATGTAATTTACTCAAACCGATTAATTGATTACCAAAATAGTTCAATTAATAGTCGATACATCGTTGCAACTCTAATATAGTACAACATTCAGTCTTTTTCCTGTGTTGAACAAATCATGCAAGGAGATTTTGTCATTTCTGGCTAATCGCCAGTCAGAGTTTTTGATGATTCTGGAAACATCTTCAGAAACAGTGGTAAGTGTTGTTAAACGAGCCTCTGAGTCACCGGGAGTTTTATCTTTCAGAGAAATGGAAGCTCAGCTCTGGGACTTGAATGTAAAAGTGATACATTACAGGCACAAACTGGGGCCAATCAGAGTCACGCACCGCCGTTTTTAAATCCACATTTAACCACGCTACAACCATGACGAATGTCTAAATTACCACCTGATGTTGTAAATTACCCAACTGTTGGAAATATTGGCAAATGTGTTTTTTTAAGCATTTGAACCATGTTAATATCTGATATATATATTTTTTTTTCCTCCCAGCTTTCATAAATTCGATGTGAGTCACACTAAATAAGAGCTTTGTACTGTATAGATCATTTCATGTCAGAACATATAAAGACAGTTTTACAGCCACAGATTGACCCATGTAATCTACTTCAGCGTGCACTTACTGACGTACTCGCATTTTTTAGTGTGCCACTAAACCCATTGACCTCTTCAACCTCGCTGGATCTGCTGGTGGAGTATGACTTATTTATAAATACTTTATATTTCACACCGCTCCCGCAGACACCTGCAGCTGCAGACATGTGACGTATATATGAAGGCGTTAAGTTTGAGCCCGACAGATGGCACGATTTACAGGTTGTTTTTTTTAATACACCTTTCAGCGCTGTTTAATCAGAATGAAAAGAGGGACAACCGGCTGCATTCTCTATATGGTTTGAAAGCATTTTACAGGCATGGCATTATCATAATCATCACAAACAGTGTCACATCACCTATCCAAACTCTTAACGTCTAAACACAACTACTTCATGCCTAGTTTATAACCAGTGATGGAAGAAGTACTCTAGATATTTGACTTTTAAGTTCGAGTGCTGTGGTATTTTTACATATAAATGAACATCTGATATATTGAAGTCCACGCCAGACGAGCTGATTTAGTGAATCACTGCCGGGTAAATCTCTGAGCGCTTGCAGCACTAGAGTTTGAGGACACAATTATAAATCTCGCGTGACAGCTCATCTTTTGATACAGACGGCCATTATGGAAGCAAACTGCCACTCGCGTCCTTGGTCTCTCCTCGAGCAGAGATGCAGAAGGATTGCTTGCGGTTTAATCCTCCTCTCCTGCCCGGCGGTGACGATATAATGTTCCCACAACAAGGACGTTTATTTGGCGAAGTTGAATGAGCTTCGACTAGGTGATAGGTAGATAGTTGGTGCTGCAGGTAGTTATGCCATAATAATAATAATAATATAGTGTCAACGACATGCATCTGTTCATCCCTTCATTCATTCATTCATTCATTCTTGTTACCCGCGGTAATATTGCAGACATGGTCGTTCTCACTGTCTGCTGCCGGCTGTTCACCCTGCAGCACACTGTGCAGCTGCGAGTGATGGCACGCTTTGACAGTTTGAAGCTCAACGCTATCAACTAGAACAGGACAAGAATCTGGAGAAACATAAATAATATCCAGCTTTTAAGGCTAAAGCTAAGTGTGGGAATTAAGTTATAGGCCTTTTTAAATATGGCCGGCATTGTCAGTTATTTCCAGAAGTCTAGCGAGAGTGTGAAAAATGTATGGATTATCTGTTAGTGGATAATAATAAGGTCTATGTAACAGTATGGACACAGTTAATATGCAGCTTTAATTCATTGTGCTGTTGGTTTGGTCAATTATCTGTTTGTTAGAAGTCCTGGTTTAAAAACCTTACTCATCTATGAACCTGTCTCTATTGCTCTTTATTACGTGTCATGTTAATTATAGCCCGGCTGGTAAATCACTGTGCAGATATTATTGGCTGACATGAGCTAATTGCAGATAAATCGGTATTAGTGTTTATAACGACTGACAAATGACAATTAAAAAAGAAACAGAGAGACGGATCCTTCAGTCATGTTATGAGTGTTGTTGTTGAAGTTAACCTGCTAACCTGAGAACCTTAGCAGTGCAGCATGGGTTACCGTGATGAATGTGAGTCAGCTTTGCGATACCAGAAAACAGGAATTAAGGCTGAAGATTGCTCGCTAACACGCTAATCTTGCTTTGTGACGCAGGCCACTGAACACTGAAAGCACACCTGACTCTATCCCACAGAGTATTCTTGAGATGTTTAAGTATTTAGAAAATTAATCTTAAAGTCTTTTACACCAACAGTAATCTTCTCCCCACTTACCTTCCTTTCTAAATTGTTTGTTTACAACTCTCCACAACAACTTCTCACAAACTTGTTTCCTCTTGTCCTCTTTCCACTTTTCTTCTTCTTCCGTTCTCGCTTTCCCTCCTCGTCTGGCTTCACCGGCCCTCCAGACGTTCCACACTCCCAGCCTCGGCGATGAGGAGTTCGAGATACCTCCCATCTCTTTGGACCCAGACTCGGCCCTCACAGTGTCCGATGTGGTGTCCCATTTCGGGGAGCTGTCGGACACCGGCCCCTCCGACAGCGTGGTTGTGCCCGGCAACGCTGTGGTGGAAGGGGACGACCCCTCGTTCGCCTCGACTTTCGTCAACGCCCCCTCGCAGGGATTGGAGCACCTGAGTCTGGGAGTCATCAACCAGTCAGGAGGAAGTGCTTTGCTGGGGTCGTCACTGGGAATGGTGAGGCGTGCAGGAAACTCTAACTGTGCAAAATCATCTCCGTGTCAAACACCAGTTTTATTCGCTCTCATTTTCTGCTCCCGTCTTCACAGGATCTCGGACATCCCATCGGCTCTCAGTTCAGCAGCTCGTCCCCAGTGACCATCGATGTCCCGCTGGGTGACATGAGCCAGGGCTTGCTGGGGTCCAACCAGCTGACCACTATCGACCAGTCAGAGCTCAGCGCTCAACTGGGGCTCGGCTTGGGAGGAGGAAGCATACTGCAACACGCCCAGTCGCCTGAACACCCTCTGTCAGCCACGGCGTCGCCCACCAGCTCGCTCCAGGATGACGACATGGACGACTTTAGACGGGTGAGAAAACCATTTTTCATAATCAGTTTCTTGCTGCAATGCATTTGGACGTACATGAACTATTGAACTATACAGGTGGTTCCTCGTGAAATAATAGTTGACACCGCCCACATCAAGCAGATTGCTTGATGTCGTTATTGAGAAATAAAGAAGACCTATTACGCTTTTTCCTTATTTTCTGTCTTATCTATGATGTTACAGACAGCTACAGGCCTACTTCCTGTCGTCTACTGAGCATGATTGTGCAGCATAACTGTGGTTTAATGACGCAGAGCAACGGCAAAAACACTGTAGATGCTGCAGACAGGAGCATCTACAGCTTGTTTCAACATGAAGGGCCAGTATAAGATAGAAAATTATGTTTTGAACTTTGAATCGTCCAAAGCTGCCGTACAGGAGTCACAGAACTACAATATAGGACTGGAAATGCAGTATAATGGTTCCTCCTTTTAAACTCGTAATTTTTGTCTAACTTTTTGTTTGATGAATACTTAATGAGTAACAAATATTTATTGTTGTAGATTTGAAACATTGTTTTGAAGTGCTTTCAGTCTCCTGCATACAGGAAACATACAAAAATGTCAGTTTAGGGTTGGCTCAGTTTCCAGTTTACCAGCTTAAACCGGTTTGAATATATGCAAACTGACTGAACCAGCATTTGTGATTATGAGTGTTCTGGCAAATTAAAAAGTAGCCTACATCAGCAACCTTTTGCAGACTCCGCTAAATCCAACTTGTGTTGCATTAGTAATAAGCTATATGACACAAAAAATCTAAATCATCAAAGTTAGCCATGGTTTTCACTGGTCAGTGGCGAAAATGCCGGCTGAAACAACCTCAAATCTATCAGAAAGATTCAGTCTGGTAAATAGGTTTCTGCTATATACTGAACTGAATTTAAAATACTTATCTTTTTCTGTCATGTTACTTATTGCGTAGGAAGAATAGAAATGAAAAAGAACAGTATTTGGAAATACTGTTTATTTTTTATTCTGACACGTATCTTCCCCTCTGATCAGAGCGTCCTGGTTGAATCTCCCGTCTCGCTCGCCGTCTCTCCCGGAGTCATCTCCCTCGGTCCCTCTCTGTCCGACTCCCCGCTCTCTGCCCCCGCCTCCAGCCTCTCTTTAGCTGTTGGAAGGAAAGGGGGCGCGGGAGGAGGGAAGAAGGGGAAGAAGAAGAAAGACCCCAACGAGCCCCAGAAACCTGTGTCCGCCTACGCTTTGTTCTTCAGGGACACACAGGCAGCTATTAAGGGCCAAAATCCCAACGCCACGTTTGGAGAAGTTTCCAAGATCGTGGCCTCCATGTGGGACAGCCTGGGGGAAGAGCAGAAACAGGTAAGACGGCAACGGTGGAAACTCCTATCAGGAATTCCTGCAGTCATAGAAAACCTGGAATTTGTCTCTCTGACATGGAGTAGTTGTAGAAAAACATTTGGATCTGGCTAAGATGTGAAATGTATATTTGTAGTTGATACAGTTTTAGTTAATTAACTGGTCATACGCTTACTGTTTTCAAGAAAAAACAAACAAGAACAACTAACATAGTTAAAAAATATTTTAGGCCATCTAAAAGTATCAAAACACAATCCTAACGTCAGAGCATAATTGACCCCTGTTTTTTCAGGTTTACAAGAGGAAAAACGAAGCAGCGAAAAAAGACTACTTGAAGGCGCTGGCCGAGTACAGAGCCGGCCAGCTTTCTCAGGTGAGTGCCTCTAACTGACGTTTGTAAAACTCTACAGCTGCTACGAGACAGGATGTCGCTGCATGACAGATAACGTCTCTGTGGAAGTGGTCAGTTGCACGTTAAGATTTGCAGTTACCTTGTAGGGCTGATCAATATGGCACCGCATTTTATTGTGATCATTTCGTTATCAGTCTGTTGATATACATCATGATTGAGTCATTGTTTGTGTTTAGCCGGCTGCAGTGGTGCACACACTTTGTGTCAGGATACAAGAACATGCATACAGTTGTCTTGGAGACGACCTGGTTTTGGGAAATGCACTGTTGAAAATGGCTTTGTTATTTGGATGTGATTAGTTTTTAGTAGATTGTCTAGCAATCTTCAAACATAGTTTCTCATTTTCTTACTGAGGAAATGCTTTTAGCTCGATCACTTATATCGCCCAGCCCAATTTTCTGTTTTTAAATAAGTAAAATGTTGGTTATAAACCACAGAAACCAGTAACACTTACTTTTAACGTCCTCATCGGATCACAACATGTATAATAAGCGTGTAATTGCCTTCTACGCTGTAGCAGATGAGCCATTCTAACTTCTTTATTGTGTCCATCGTCTCTTCAGGCTCCTATTGAAGTCATGGACACGGCCCCATCACCACCATCTCCAGCCCCGCCCCCCGCTGTTACAGCCACACCTGCCGCCACCCTAGCCGCTCGCGCCACCAGGTCACAGCATTACAACCCCGAGGAGAACACCATCACCAACATCTGCACCTCCAACATCATCGTGGACCTGCCTCAGGTCACCACACGCTCCCGCACCGGCGCCATTAAACCCCAACCTCCGCCCGTCACCGCCCCGCCGAACCCCCCCACTGTCACCAAGATCATCATCAAGCAGACGCAGCTGCCCTCTGGCGCCGTGTCCGTCACGGCGACGCCGGCCTCCTCGCCGCGCCAGCCGCCGCCGCTGCAGCAGATGCAGAGCACCCCTCCTCCGCCTCGGCTGCAGCAGATGGTGCACGCCCAGGCCCCTCCACCTCTGCAGGCCAAACCACGAGGTGCTGCCACAGCTCCGCCTCCGCTGCAGATCAAGGTCGTCCCATCGTCGCGGCAATCGGACTCAAGCACGCCCATCATTGTGACGTCAGCCGGTGAAACGTGCATGTCGATGTCCGCCGGTCTGGCGGTGGAGATGGAACAGTCGGGTGATGTAGTGACGGGAGGAGAGGAAGTGGCAGAGGAAGGGGTAAGCCCATCAGCGCTCAGTGACCTGTTGATGCCTGAATGTTAGCAACACATGAAACGCAGCTTCAGCAACAGTTTCCATTTATCGTATGTAGCTCTGAAGTGGACTGAGAATAACCTTGAACTTCTGCATTTGTCTTTTGTCTCTCAGATGGAGGTTGAGGTGAACGTTGCCCCCATCCCGAGTGTGACTCCCACTGCCAGCCGAAACATTTGTGTGCGCGCCGGCTGCAGCAACCCCGCTGTGGAGAGCAAAGACTGGGACAAGGAGTACTGCAGCAACGAGTGCGTCGCCACACACTGCAGGTGTGTGCAAAAACAGCAACATGGTCACCAAATCTGGGTCCTACTGGTTTGTTTATCCAAGTTGTTAACGTTGGGATGTTGTACCCAAAGAACAGCATTTCTGCTTAAAAAAAAAACACTGAAACGATTAATCGATTTATCAAAATAGTTGATAAATTAACTAAATGTTTCAGCTCTAATTACAACCTGAGCGTGCACAATTTGTGTGGTATTATGGGGCAGCATTAGCTCAGGACTTCTTGGGAACCGAAGGATTGCTGGTTTGGCTCAGGCACTGCCAAAGGTGCCCCTTAAACCCTAACTGCTCCCTGGGTGCTGCTCATGGCTGCCCACTGCTCCAAATTAGGGTGGATTAAATGCAGAGAACATATTAAGTATGCATGGTACTGTTTGTAAAATGGTATGTGGACAAATAAAGTGATTTCGATTTTGTCATCACAGCATTAATACGCATATTAACATGCACAGTAGTGTCCTATTTATTATTGGACATGTGTATCCTGGTAGATAAATACACAAAGTACTCAGATGGAACTCAATATAGGTCCAAAAAAGTATGTTTTTTACAAAAAGCAAGTGGTATAAATACACAACAATATTAAAATGCAAATTGAATCATCAGTTTAAATAAAACGACAAAATAAGCCTGAAAGCTACAAAGGCAGAATAAACCCTTTTCCGCATAACGTCCACTGGAGAGGACAGATGTATTTTCAGTCACAGAACAAAATGCACAAGAAATATATAATTAAAAACTGGCTTAAAGTCTTTCTAACATCCTCTTTAGTATTTTTACTGGTTATATGAGAATAAAAGTATTTCATAGTTACTGCTGAGTTATTTGGTGCATCAACACTTCCACCTCCCCAATTTTCAATTATTGATGCAACATATCAAAATGACAGATGTAAAAGACAACGATCAAATTGAAGTGTAGACGACGCTTTGGGGTTCCGCCACGTGGTGGTTGGGACAACGTAGTGTAACTACGCTACTATAGCTCAAAATAGGTTCCACATATCTGTCCACTGTAGTGGACGTGGATGGATGAAATCACACATACACTGAGCTGAGTAAGAAATTCAGTTTCTCTACATTCCTTGTGAACATTATTTATTTATTTATATATATATAGTTAAATGTGGGACATTATTATAATAATAATAATAATAATAATCTTTAGCACTTTTCAAAAACAAGTTACAAAGTGCTTTAACAAGTGTAAAGACAATAATACCCAAGAGACAATAATACAAAAACAATACAAGATAAAAGCATGAAAACATTGAAAAGACTAAAATACACGTTTAAGATAAATATAGAATTAGTAAAATAGAATAAAATAAAGTCAAATAAGATCGGGAAAGGCTCTCCTATAAAAGTGTGTTTTAAGAAGGGACTTAAAAGAGTTCACTGACTCAGCCGACCTGATTTCCTCGGGCAGGCTGTTCCAGAGCCTCGGGGCCCTGACAGCAAACGCTC
>NC_060161.1:25199517-25204732 GCF_021292245.1 Micropterus dolomieu | reverse complement strand
TCTACAAAATATTAACATGCTGTTTGTCCAGGGGGTCAAATACTTGTTTTTCCTCATCAGATGGTTATCAATTTTAATAAATTCATATGATGTGATTTTCTTTGGGATTCTGTCTTTCACTGTTAGAATGTACATATGATTAAAATTATAGATCGTTGCATTCTTTGTAAGTGGGCAAACCTGCAAAATCAGCAAGGGGTCAAATACTTATTTCCCCCACTGTACGTGCTGGTGCGTATGGGACTAAAAGGTCAGAAATATAACAAGGCGAGAGGCCATGAAGAGCTTTAAAAGTGATCAATAGAATTTTAAAGTCAATTCTAAAACATACTGGGAGCCAGTGTAATGAAGCTAAAATAGGAGTAATGTGGTCAATATTTCTTTGTTCTGGTTAAAAGCCTGGCAGCTGAGTTCTGGACAGTCTGGAGTCGATCAATAGATTTTTGGGTTAAACAGGTGAAAAGGCTGTTGCAATAATCCAGGCGTGATGAGATGAAGGCGTGTAAAATGGTCTCGGTGTCCTTAAAAGTTAACATAGATCGAATTTTTGCTATATTTCTAAGTTGATAAAAACATGATTGAACAAGCTTTGTGGTGTGCTGCTCGAAATTTAAATTACTATCAAACCAGACACCAAGGTTCTTTGCCACTGGCTTAATGTGATTTACTAGGGAACCAGCGCCTATAATGCGCCCGTAAATCTGAACTAACTTATTACCAAACATTACACACCCTGCATACGTTACGACATTGTCAGAATTTATCTTTATCTTTTCTCGCCCGCAGAGACGTGTTCATGGCCTGGTGTTCGATCCGAGGGCAGAACTCCACCACCGTCACATAGGGGAGGGACGCATCCTGACGAAGGAGCGCTGCACTGAGAGAACAAGGGACAAAGGACAACACATGAAATGCAAATGAAAAGAGAAATGAATGAATGATGAGGCTCGGGTATTGGTACAAAATGGTTTATCATGTCATCTTGGTGACAGGAAGAGGAAGACAAGACGAGTCACGGAAAAGTATTTAAAAATTACTGCAGGATACTTTTCTGTGATCGACCCCCCCACCCCACCCCCCCTCCAGCAGAGGAACACAGATGAATAATAATACAGAAGAAAACACAGACTGAAGATCCCCCCCCGACTTTCCTTATTGATCATCTATTGTGAATTTGACATATGGACTTGATTGATAAAAAAAGAAATAGAACATTTTATGGTGTTTTTAATTGTTTTGAAAAGAAAAAAGTGCAGGAAGAAGATCATGATGATGAATTCAGTTCATTTTTTATTCATTTCGTAAATTCCACCTCATCTGTGTAAATGCTTTTCCCTTTACTGTTACATTGAGGATTTGGTTAGAAATCTGAGCTTTTTTGTTTAATTGTTCCTCAGTAATGTGCGGGTGCTTTGGCGTTGAGGGGGTCGGTGACCACTTCAGAGATTTAATGTACAAACGAGCAACAAGTGGGCAAAGCACAAACAGTCTTAAAGGTCGTTTGGAGTCGAACAGGAGGGTCAAATGTTTGTAAGAAGCCATTTTGAGACTACCTGGAAATGAATCTGCCGCAGGCCAAATGGCGTTTGTCATCTTTTGGAAAAGGATTTTAAATTAAAACTTAAAACAGGTGCTAAAATTCAGGAAAGAAAACGGCTCTAGCGTTCTCTGTTCTCCTCTCCTGCTGAAATACCACGCGACATAAGAGCTTTTTAAATGTGTGGTGCATATTTTCTTTTATGAGGAATATTTGTAGTGAAAATTGGTGTTTGAGAATAAAAAAAAAAAATATATATATATATATATAGGAATGACATAAAAGCACCAGCTCTGGAAAAACACTACAGTAAGAGTAAAGGGAAGACAGTATAAAAGCTTTACTTTCTAACATAACAACAGTTTACTTTCACAAATTGCTTTCAGGTCTGTTGAGTAATCAAGTGAAGGGGTGTTTGCTTCCAAAAAGAAAACCTGTTCCCAGTTAGATGAAATGAAGCAGCAGGTCAGTCTGGTTTATTGTAGATATCCTGAAAATGTTTTTAACGGTGAAATAAAATATTTTAATATACATTTGGCGGTGCACATTTTGGCCTCAGCAGCTGTGTGAGTGTTTGAATGATCTCACAGGCAATACAAATAATTAAATTTATTTATTATTTTGTTCATTATAACTAACTTACATGGAAGAAGCAGTCTGTTTTGACACTGAATATCAGGAAAATGGGAGGATTTTTCTTTTATACATACTATAAAGATGAATAAAGTACATATGGTACAGAAAAAGAAACAACTCAAGGGCAGGTAGGAATTTATATAAAAATCTAAAACTATTATCTATTTTTACAGCCTTTGGATTAATAGAAACATTTATCACGTCAGTTTGCTCCGTTATGAAAACCAGTAAATACATTTTTACACATTTTTTTTTATACAAGTGCACATTTGAATTTTTATAGTATGAAACTGAGCAAGATTAGAAATATAAAATATATTATGTTTTAATATACATTTGTGATGCACATTTTGGCCTCAGCAGCTATGTGAGTGTTTGATTGATCTTACAGGCTGTAACATTTTTTTGCTCTAAAGAGCTTTTCTTCTCTAAATTAAATGAACAAGGACTTTAAACATAAAACAACATAGATGAATAAAGTACTCGTGATACAGTGTGCAGAAGAAAATCAACAACTCAAGGCCAGGTGGGAGCTAATTTATATAACAATGTAAAACAAAAAACTATAATAATTTTTATTTTTTACAGCCTTTGGATTTATAGAAAAAGGTACCAAATCACTAATATGAAAATTTATCAAAATTAGAAATATACAGTTGATCATTAAATGTTTTATTGTCTTTGATACCAAATGTACCAAAACTATATAAAATGTTCATCAAACAAAAGTTATTCCCAAAAAGTATCACGGAAAGGCATAAAAACAGGTGATCTCATCTCTGCAATTTCTATCGCGAGATTTACGTCTGTGGAAGCGTTTGATGACGATGGCGGGAAACCCACCGTGGCGGGAAAAAGCAGCGTGGTCAACACAAGGCAGGTGGCGCTGTTGCGGCAGTGCAGCGACACAAATTACATTCAAATGGGCCACAAACAATCAGATGAAATTACAGAAACAAAAAAGGACAGGAATTCAACAAGTATTTAGACTTTTTTAAAACACATTTGTTAACAACAGTTTTGTTAAAATCGAGCAGGGAGGTTGTGTTGTGGCGCCATCGTGGTTTTAAAAACGTGTGTTTATTGTAAAAAGTGATATGTGAGGACTCGGAGGGGGAGGGAGAGGAAACAGGAGCACAGGAGGGAAAGGAGGGGGGGGAGCTGAGGACTTAATTATAACAGATTGGTGCGTGCGTGCGTAGTTGTGTGCGTGGCGAAAAGCCAAGTTACATTATATTTTAATAATTTTATCGCGTTTTAACCGAGTGGTCGGTTATTAGGATTATTGTGTGGTTTGTTTTTCTACATGACTGCTCAGTGGGAAAGGCCTCTGTGGTGAAATTATAAGGGCAGCAGCAGCATCTCGTAGTGGTGCGTGGACCTCAGCAGGCGTGGAAAGAAAAGTGCGTTATTGTTAGTTGACACTGATCATCCTCATCCTCCTCTTCATCTTCCGGCCTGCTGAGAAGCGAAGCCGGGAGCTGGAGTTTGCAGCGGAGGACTCGCCATGGCGGTAAACCTGGACAAGGAAGCATACTACCGCCGGATCAAGAGATTGTACAGCAACTGGAAGGTAAAACTGGGTGATGTCGGAGCGTGTGTGTGTGTGTTGGGAGTCCAGGTGTTTACTGTGGTTTATTTTAAGGGGGAGAAAGTGAGATGCTTGAAAGAGCAAACCGCTAAGTTAGCCGCGTTTTTTTTCTGCCCAGCGAGTTGACTCTGTTGTCGGCGTGAGAGGTGATGTGTCCCGGCCCGCATCCAGCGCCGACAGCCAGGCCCTCCATCTTCTTCACCATCCTTTAAAAGTATTTTCCAATCCGGACGTGTTTGGAGGATCTTTCCCCGGGATCTTGTATCAGACAAACGGACTAGCTGTCTGATGCTAGCAGACTCATCAGCCCATTCACCACGTTAACTAGCCTGCTAGCTAGTAAGTTTGCAAACGAGCTAACTCACTAGCCAAGCAGTGAAACGGGCAGTGAAGCGTCGTGTGCTAATTTGGCGAATTAATAATGTTAAAGGGATGATTAAAACACGATTTTAACACGCGTGTGTGCTTGACATTTGTCTGCCGAGGTGTTAGACGTTACTGTCAGGTTTGCGCGTCTCAGGTTAATGCTTCATGCTAATGTTAGCTGGCTAATTAGCATCAGAATAACGCCAGCATCCCGGTTAACATGTGCAGGGTGTCTGCAGGCTCCTGAAAATACTTTTTCTCTGAAGTCCTAAATGTTTTAAATTGCTTTACGTGACCTGGTGGCAACTTTTTAGGTCTTAAAGTCGTTCTCAGAAGTTGTATTTTGATGCTGTTTGGTGCGTTTTCCTTTGCTGTTGCAGCCCAGTCACGCCAATGTGTAAGTTAAGTTAGCCTGCTCCTGTTGAACTAATAAAGCACGCCTCAGGTGCTTTATTACTGGTATTTAGAGACTTTAAGCAGCTTTGTGAGACTTGCCACCCCCTCTATGTACAGCCAGGTGATGCAGCATCAGGTGCTGATGTTGCTCGTGAAGCTCTGAGTGTTACTCACTTTTCTTTCAGTGATGCTAACACAACTAGCTACCTGGCTCCACTCACCAGTTATTCATGTATCACAAGCACTCTTCTTTTATCGGAAGTTCTCTAAAGGATGACTGTAGATGAAGTAGGAGCACCTACGTCTTGTAATTTGGTCTTTCATGCATGGCATAAAACTGTTATTTATTTTTTATTTTTTGTTGTCTGTGTATTTGATTTCCAGAAAGGAGAAGATGAGTTTGGCAAAGTCGATGCCATTGTGGTGTCCGTCGGAGTGGATGAGGAGATCGTGTACGCCAAATCCACAGCCATACAGGTAAAGTCATATCCCAGCCACAGCAGCATGATCTATCACACAGGACACTGCGTTTACCTGCTAAATTCTTTCTTGTGTCATTAACTTGACCATAAAGTAAGTTAGTGCTGAGTTTCACTCTGGCTAAGGATAAATATTCAAGTTAAGGGTTATACGAGTAAATAACTCTTTGTGCATCTGTTTTATAATCCCCCCCCCCCCCCCCCCCCCCC
>NC_060161.1:25178747-25199497 GCF_021292245.1 Micropterus dolomieu | reverse complement strand
AAACCCCCCCCCCCCCCCCAGACATGGCTGTTTGGCTACGAGTTGACAGACACCATCATGGTCTTTTGTGACACCAAAATAATCTTCCTCGCCAGCAAGAAGAAGGTGGATTTCCTCAAGCAGGTGGCTGTAACAAAAGGCAACGAGAACGCCAACGGTGTCCCGCCCATCACCCTGCTCACCAGAGAAAAGGTAACCTGTGTAAAGACACCGAGGTAATGGCAGAATACATACTAACTCCTTTCTGTAGTACAATTATCCACACACGATTTAAAGATTTGAGGGTGTGATTTTGTTTTTGATGTCCGAAAGAGTTTGAGAAACAATATAGATAAAGACCAATATGGATATGCTAGCATTTTGATGAATGTTCACCCTCATAAAAGACAGTTGAAATTCACCACACACAAGTAATGTTTGATTCTGGATGTTAATATCAGACTCCTGTGTTTTTTTTGTTTGTTTTTTTCTTCTCCCCAATCCTCTCAAGTAACTTGAAGTAAAATAATTAGGCTCTTAATTATTAAGTATTTGAGAGAAACTGATTAAAATGAGAAATTGTTTATAAAATATGATGCATGGAGTCTTAGCAAGCAGTATTAACTATTACACTATAATAATAGCGTGTATGGTTTAAATCTGCTACTACCACATCCAGGAGGCCGTTTGAACTTGTTCTCTATGTAGGCCCCTTGTCAGAGTAAAAACTAACATTTATTGCTAATGTCTCTCAGAATGAAAGCAACAAGGCCAACTTTGATAAGATGATCGAGGCGATCAGAGGCAGCAAAGACGGCAAGACGGTGGGTGTCTTCAGCAAGGACAAATTCCCCGGAGAGTACATGAAGAGCTGGAACGACACGATCACCGCTGAGGGACTCGAGAAGGTAAGACGCAATTCAAAATGTCAAATGAAAACTGAGTTTAGAAGACATACAGGCTGGAATAAAAGAGTAGACGTCTTGTGTCTCTATTTTCAACACCTCCCTTTTTCCATCGCTTCCTGTCTGCAGGTAGACATCAGCGCTGTGGTCGCGTACACGATGGCAGTGAAGGAAGATGGAGAGCTGGGCCTGATGAAGAAGGCAGCGGCCATCACCAGCGAGGTTTACTCAAAGTTCTTCAAGGAGCGCGTCATGGAGATCGTTGACGCAGATGAGGTGAGGAGGAGGAGGAACAGTGGATTCATGTCAAACTGATGATTTTAATACCAATTTACCGGAATAATGTGGATAGTTTGTCCTGATGGTGTGTTCTGCTTGTGGCGCTAATGTCTCTCTTTCTTTACTTCTGTGTACTTTTCATGACGATGGCGTTTTTGTTGCACTGAATGTAGCATTTCTGATCACACCCACGTGAAACAACATTACAGCTGCCACAGAAACATTCAGGCTTCTTGTTGCCATTCAGTGTCAGAGAATTGGGGAATTTCTGGCACAAACTCTCTCTCCCACACAAGAACAAGAAACAACACAAGTGTCAACAAACAGCTGCTACAGACCCCTCAATATTACAGTTAATAGGGCCAAATTAAAAGGCGCTCCACACATTAGCATCTAATTTCAATTGTTAATAAATCACTACAAATGCGTAACAATGCAAAAATAACTCATTTAGGCTTAAATGATGTGACAACAGGGGAGTAACCATCTTGGAAAAATGCATGAAGACTCCTAAGTAGGAATAATGAGAGGTTTTCATTCTGATATTGTGTGACTGCAGCTTTAAAGGGTTGATCTGGTTTACTATAGTGGGATGAACTCTTAATAAACATTCTGATTGAGTTGCATTAAACAGATCAAAAGGATGCCGATTTATTAAACGTATGACTTTGTCAGGTCTGTCTGCAAGTGCTTGTTTTCTGAATGGCGTTTGGATAGATTAGGGCTACGCTATGCTAACTTGTTTCATTGTAAAGTACAACAGAGCTGGGGGGGGGGTGCAATGGATAAGACCCATCCGTTGTGTCCCTGAGCAAGACACTTAACCCCTAGTTGCTCCAGAGGTGTGTAACCTCTGACATGAATAGCAGTTGAAAGTCGCTTTGGATAAAAAAGCATCAGCTAAATGAATAAATGTAAATATGAAGTAGTATCATAGAGCTCTGTGTGTCCAGACAGCCACAATAACGACACTGGAGGTTGACCACACAAAGTGTGCATCATCAAAGTACATCCACATAAGAGCTTGTTTTGCCACTGACGGGCTCTGATTGTTACAAGTGTCTGACCACATTAGAGAGAGAAACCATTTATTTATTTTATATAAGACCCTTTTTGTTTAACCAGAAACAGCCGCTGTATCGCTGTCGTCAAAGCCACAAGACTCCCTCGACAAAAATAGTAATATGTAAGGTGCTTGTGTTGATCGTCTTCCCCCCCCCCCCCCCCCCCCCCCCCCCACAACAGAAAGTGCGTCACAGCAAGCTGGCGGAGTCGGTGGAGAAGGCCATCGAAGAGAAGAAGTACCTTGGCGGTGCAGATCCCTCCACAGTGGAGATGTGTTATCCTCCTATCATCCAGAGTGGAGGGAACTACAGCCTCAAGTTCAGCGTCGTCAGGTAGCTCACGTCACGTTCACTGCTGTCTGTCATCTGCTTAGATGCTTAAGGTAGTTCCCATGATGTGTAATTTTTGGGGGGATCCAGTGATTGAATAATAACCACTTCAGCTAAGATTTCTGAAAACATGAATCTGGATCGAAAGTTTTGTCATGACCCCAAAAAAAAGAGTTGCAGTTAAAGGTAGCGTTGGACATTTTGTGGAACACGAGTTGGATAAGAAGATTGATACCGCCGTCTGCTGAGCTTAAACCCTGGAAATCCTGATGGTCATTTTAACTCTCATTACTCCTTTTCTGTTCCAGTGATAAGAACCACATGCACTTCGGCGCCATCACGTGTGCCATGGGGATCCGCTACAAGTCGTACTGTTCCAACCTGGTGCGCACCCTCATGGTGGACCCCCCTCAGGAGATGCAGGACAACTACAACTTCCTGCTGCAGGTGGAAGAGGAGCTGCTCAAACAGCTCAAACACGGTGGGTTCAGGGGCATGCTGGGAGTGTGGGAGCTTTGGGTACTTGTTAAAGCCCCCAAGAGTGATGTTAGTGGTATAATAACTGGAAAAAAGGTTGTGATGTTGAACATATTTGTGTGTGTTGCTGTTTGAGTCTCTCTCTTTCTCTCCCTTCACAGGTGTAAAAATCAGCGACGCCTACAACGCTGTTCTGGAGTACGTGAAGAAAGAGAAGTCAGACCTCGTACCAAAGCTGACCAAAAACCTGGGGTGAATGCACACATTCCCTTTTTTTCATCCACACATGTACTCCTACACATTTACACACTTGTCTCATAATCATTTTTTGTGTTCTTTCTAGCTTTGCGATGGGAATTGAGTTCAGAGAAGGCTCCTTGGTTTTGAACGCTAAAAACCAGTACAAACTGAAAAAAGGTGAGTTTGTGTTTGAGAGTTACGTCAAATTATGCCGTTGTTTTAAGTTTATGAAACTTAAACCTCTTCAACAGGTTAAAATACGTGAAATCATTTGGAATGCTTTATTTAAAATGTAGGATGTGTATTTTAGAAAATAAAAAGCAAAGCTTGTGTGTGTGTGTGTGTGTGTGTGTGTCTCCTCTAGGCATGGTGTTGAGTGTCAGTTTGGGTTTTGCTGACCTCGTGAATAAAGAAGGCAAGAAGGACGAGCAGAAAAAGTACGCCTTGTTTATCGGCGACACAATACAGATTAATGAGGTAAGATGCACAAAGCAAAGACACATCGACGCTACTCCGTTTCAGTTAAAAAATGTAGGATTAAATCGAATACGATCTCCGTCCACAGCCGCGTTTTAGCTGCGTATCAGAGCTGATCTCAGTCTATACTAAAACGACTGAAACGCACATCTAGTGTACGTTCACGTACACTGGGCATGCGCATGCTGGTGTTAACATGAGGCAGATGGTCTATTCCGTAGTTACAGTAGATTTGGCGAAAGAATAAAGTAATGCAGGCAAAGAATGAGACGAGATTTTATTTTGCGTGGACCAATAACGAGCTGGGGCTGTTACTGAATGTAACACGGGAGTGTGGCGGTGGAAAACAGACTGGGGGGAGTCGCAAAGTTAACGGCAACATGCACCGTAGTGGCAGATAAGTATTATTTGCACGGTACAGAATATTTTAATAAAAATACCAAGTCAATAACTGTCAGTTGCATTGTGTTTCTACTTTGCATGACTTATGAGACGGAGAGCCAAACGTGAGCCTCTGTTTCTCTAAAGTCCTCCGTTCTTGCCTGTCTTCACTAAAACGCTCTCCAGAGTTTCAAAACAAAAAACACGGTCGGCAGCCTTTCCAAACTTCTCCGTTTTAGGTCTTTGTTTTCACCGTTTTCATCTGGACGGGAGGTGCAAACGTAGCAAAGTCTGTTTTAAAACGAAGACGCAGTAGTGTGGACGGAGCCTTAAATGCAACTCCTTCTAAATTAAAGGATAACCAAGGTTATTTTTCTTTTTTTTTCTTTTCAACTTGTACTCTGTTTCCATCTTTAAAGTAAGTTCACTAAAGTTCTTGTTTGTGCCACTGACAAGCTCAGATTGTTAGTGTCTGACAACATTATGGAAAGGATCCCTTCAAAGAGTAAGATCCTTTTCTTCAACCAGAAACGGTCACTCCATCAAAGCCACCAGATTCCTTTGACAAAAACAGTAATTTTACGTCTCTGGTCCATTTGTTGTCTATATTTGGTTGGTTTGTTTGTGTTGTAGTTTGTGTTATTTGTCAAACAAACCAACTGGTCGAGGCAGCTGTAGACCAGCAACTCCCGCGTTCTGCGAGGTAAAATTCCTGTTTTAATCAGTGCAGTCTGGTGGCTTTGAACAGAGCGATGTATAGTGACCGTTTCCGGTAAAACAAAAGGGTCTTGATCTTGAAAAAGGTTAATCTTTGTAGGGGATCATTTCCATAATACTGTCAGACACTGATTAGAACAATCTGAGCCCATCAGGCACTTTAGTGGACGTACAGTGACGGGGCACAATTGCCTGCAAGGATCACACTGCAGCCCTGTTTTGCTGCTGTTGATTGCAGCGCGCTCACTCAATATTACACCCATTTCAAAAAATGTTGTCCCGATTAGTCACACTGACACATGACATTTAATAAGAGCGTTTCAGGGGTTTTAATTTGTGTACATAAATAACTATTCACGCCTAATCAGAGAATTGTATTTGACATTTTTGCATATTCTCCATCACTTGATAAGATTGGCTCTGTAGAAATAATGTTTATAAAACATTTTTAAATTAAAACCATAAGTGCAACAGTAAAAAATCACAGCACCTTGTTATGAAGCACATTTATTCCAACCTGAAATGTTTCTGTAACAGGAAGAGGCCGCCACGATACTCACACCAGTCAAGAAAAAGATTAAAAATGTGGGAATCTTCTTGAAGGTAGGTGTCCTGGCTCATCTCAACTTTCTGTAAGTAGCAGCACAAACGAATGGAAACAAAGCTGCAGCTGAACATTAAACTATGTTGTTACTACTGTACTGGACTAATAAAAATATTTAACGGTTTACAACTTCCAGGCGCGTGTATAGACTACTTCTATTTGTATGTTGTGTATTGTTTAACTTGTAGTCTTTATAAAAATGAACGTCCGTTTTGTCTTTAGGCCTAAATGTTTTTCCTGCTTGCAGCCAAAAGTGTTAAAGAAGAAGAATTAACTTCTGTTATTTTCACTTTCTGTCTCACAGCCATCTTTGCTCTGCGATTTTTAACGTTTACTGAAACTTTTTTTGGGTTGTGTCTCTTTTCCCTCCCCTCAGAATGACGACGAGGAGGATGAGGAAGATGAAGGAGACGATGCCGAGGAGCTGCTGGGGAAGGGAGCTCGGAGTGCCGCGCTGCTCGCAGACAGAACCAGAGTGAGTGTGCATGGGTGTGTGTGCGCGTGCGGTTAAATATGTGACTGGTGATCAGTGCTTATTTGCCTGAGTGTTAATAACTAAGAGTGTGAAATGTTTTTGTACGCTACCAGCTACTTGGGAAGGTAAGTATTGATTGTTTTTTCTAAAATATCATCAGCTGAACTGGTTCAGTTGTAATAATCCACATACTGGAGGGGAGGGGGGAACAGAGGGGCGGGTAGTCTTTATTTATCTACTTATTTATTTTAAACATTATTTTTGAGTGAGTTTTTTTGTTGTGGTTTGACCATCCAAAGCCGTGTAACACATGTCCAGATTCTGCATGTATGTTATTTTTTTTTCCCATTCTTTGTTTTAAAATTTAGATATATAAATACATCATGGACTCTGGTGTCTCTGTGTGATCACTCAGTTATGTCTGTTGAACGCAGAATGAGATGACGGCAGAGGAGAAGAGGCGGGCCCACCAGAAGGAGTTGGCTAATCATTTGAATGAAGAGGCAAAGCGTCGCCTGACGGAGCAAAAAGGAGAGCAGCAGATTCAGAAGTGAGTGTAAATACTGGCGTAACCCTCTGGCTGCTGTGTTTGCCGTCCCCCTGCAACCCCCCCCCCAAAATAATTGATTCTGTCCAAAAACAAGCTGTGCCCGCCTTCACCTCCTCACTGCCTCGACGAGCGGTTGTATTCAGATGGAGAGATGCTGCCTCTCTGTAATTCCCACGGGACATGATTCACAGACTTAAATGGAGTGCAGAGTTTTTAAACTGACACTGTGGTCTCTGCTTCTAACTATCATTATACTGCTGTTTATTTATTTTACTAGTGATTCTATTATGTGTATTTTGTAACCTTGTTGTGTCATTCGTGGTTAGCCTGTTTGTGTATGCAGGTGTAACTTGTACACGTGCGTGTCATACGTCAGCTGGGTGTCTAAATGTCACGTGACAGTTTAATCATCTTAATAGGGCTGAACGATTAATTGAAACCCCTGACGTAATTTTTCCATACTGATTTAACAATATTAAATATCCCCCCCCCCCCCCCCCCCCCGAAGCACAGGGAAATGTTCAGACTTTTATTAACGGACACTCTGTGACGTACACTGTACATTTACTGCCAGACTGACAACTTAGGCGCTCGCTTTAAACAGTCACTTTCTACGGCTCGCTCTCACATTCGCTCACCCATACACTCACTATCACACTTATAAGAGCGCATGTCACGTAGAAATCAGCTGATGAATGACGAGAGGAAGCTAGGCAAGCGTAGTCGAGTGTTGCCGTGCTCTTGGTAGATTCGTCATTCATTCAGCAGCGGCAATGCACTGAATGTGGGAACATGTCTGTTAGGTGTACGCCACAGACTGTCTGGCGCTGCGCTTCTGAGTTCAGCCTTTTGCTTTCTGTCAACATAACGTTATCAATCAACATTTAGATGAGTGAATTGAGACAAATATCCCACCTTTTAACAGTTGAGCATATTTGCCGTACCAACCTTGTCAGTGAACTCTGAAGGCAAAAACTAATAAATTTAATTAATCATAATCAAGGTGAAATGTTGTCATTGTGATTCCACCCCTCATCATAATTGTTTTATTGGACTACCAATATTAATTCATGTTTCTGTAAGTGATGTAGGAGCCACGCACTTACGCATGTAATTAAGTTTCTGTCCGTTAATTGATTCCACTTTCTTTTAATTTTTATTTTTTTCTCCTTTCAGGGCCAGAAAATCTAACGTGTCCTATAAGAACGTCTCTCAGATGCCCAGAGAAAAGGACATCAGAGAAATGAAGATCTACATCGACAAGAAGTACGAGACTGTCGTCATGCCTGTTTTTGGTATCGCCACGCCGTTCCACATCGCCACCATCAAGGTACGCTGACGTTAACAGCTTTTCTCTTGTTGATGATGGCAGATTTTTCCTGATAGTCTTGGTTTTTGACTCTTCTTACGTTCCCCTGTCCAGAACATCAGCATGTCTGTAGAAGGAGACTACACCTACCTGAGGATCAACTTCTACGTCCCTGGCAGCTCTCTGGGACGACAGGAGGGAAATATCTTCCCCAACCCGGATGCCACGTTTGTTAAAGAAATGTGAGTCCTAAACTATTGATGAAATGATCAGGGAGTATTTTCTGAATTTCCAGCCCAGAACGTGAAGACTTCTCTTTGTTTTTTTTTTCATTGACCAGGCATGCAAACTCCTCACGTTTCAGAGAAATTCACCGTTTAGAGACTAAAATGGGTCTCCTATGTGATTTGTGCAGATCTAATGATGAGAAAATATTTTAGGGGGGTACAGAGTCCTCTCTAACATGAGCTTTGCAACTGGCTGTTCCAACCAATCGTCACTCTTAATGCCTCAACCCAACAGCCAATCACAGGCAACGTAGGGCGGGTCTTTTTCTAGTCCGCTACACTGCGGAGTCTGACAGCTGGACACACTGAACTGCCCAACAAACTGTCCGTCTTTAGAAAGCAAGCCTGATGTAAGACAGAAGTAAGCTAGCTTACAATGTAAACTGTCCTGTCGGATACAGAAATGACTTGCGACATGAAATGGTAAAGAACGAATGAAAGTGCTTTGAGTTTATTTGCACTTATTTTTAAGAATAAAGAAGCTACTGATTATAAAATGACCCCAGTCAGTAACTTTAAGAACTTCTTGTCACAGTTTATATTTGACCAAATCGTCCATTTAGGGAAGACTACAGGAGAAATGGATGTGAAAGCAACACAGAATGACTGAGAGCTGCGCTGCATTAGATTCTGTAATACTTACAGATTGTCATCTGCCACCTGAATTTTGTTTCCCGTTAATGTTCATAAATAAATACATTTCATCCATAACTGGATGTAGTAAAGGCAGAACAGGAAATGTCACCAGAATGCAGGAAATAAAGTGTTTAATTCTTAAAATCTTTTTGGCGAGGGACCCCCAACTCATATATTTCACCTTTGATTTCTATTAAATACTGTATTTATCATCACATCTCGTTCTTGTGACACCAGTATGGTGCATCGCCACGTCTCATGAGCTAAGTGTATCGTCATACCCCTAATCTGAGCCCTTATGTCCCCACAACTTGTCAACACAAAGTGACGTCCTTACCTGTCGGTATCTCTCTTGTTGCAGTAGACGTTATCCACGTTATCTATACAACATGTAAGCTTAAAACAGACCATGTGCGTTACGCTGCTTGTGTATCCTTCTCTCCTTTTTGACCCCTGACCAGTTTGCATGTCTTTTAGTCTCAACAAGTGTTTTTATGCCTGTAGACCCATTTCAGTGGAATTGGCTCTTAAGCTAAAAAGGGAGCAACTAATCAGTAAATATTTATTATAGTATATTGTTTTGAATGTAATTAAACCAACGACGGCACAGGACTGAGATGCTTTAAATAAAACGGTCTTAACCTTTCTGAAGCCCTTAATCTTAAAGCGTTTTTTCTCTCACTCACAATTGTACCGGCTAAACGTCCTTTCACCTTTCTGCTCAGCACGTACCGAGCGTCAAACCTGAAAGCTCCCGGCGACACGTCCGTGCCCTCCACCAACCTGCAGAACGCCTTCCGCATCATCAAGGAGGTACAGAAGCGCTACAAGACGCGAGAGGCCGAAGAGAAGGAGAAGGAGGGCATCGTCAAGCAAGACTCGCTGGTCATCAACCTCAACCGGAGCAACCCCAAGCTCAAAGACCTCTACATCAGACCAAACATCGCACAGAAGAGAATGCAGGGCTCAGTGGAGGCGCATACTAACGGTGAGAAAACACATAATTGGTTGTTCAGATAAATGTGAGTCTAAATATAATATTTATGATAAACTCCTTCTCTTCTTCCTACTGCAGGTTTCCGTTTCACGTCAGTCCGCGGAGACAAAGTGGACATCCTTTACAACAACATCAAACACGCCATCTTCCAGCCGTGTGACGGGGAGATGATCATCGTACTGCACTTCCACCTCAAGGTACCTTTTTGGGAACTGCAACTTTTTGATTAGATGAGAAGACTGACGGCACTCTAATGTGTGTGCGCTCAAAATGAAGCTGCAGCTGGTTAGCCTAGCTTAGCGTAAATAGCAAGCCTGGCTCTGTCCACTAATTAAGACGTTAAAACCAAATATGCTTTCATGGGGGTTATGTGCTGGATCTTAATGCTAAGCTAACCGGCTGCAGGTTGTAGCTTCATTTTAAGGTATGATTTACTGTTTTCATGATGTAATACTCGGCAAGAAAGTGAGTGAGCGTATTTTCCAAGATGTTGAACCGTTTCCTTTAGATTAAAAGACCACATCTACCCTTTTGAAAATGTGTATAAATGTTTGAAACAGCAGCTATGTATACATCAAGAAGTAATTCTCAAAATTACATAAATAATTTATCCCTGGAAATTATTACAGGGTATCTGCGGGTCTTTCTGCTTTAAAAAAAAAAAAGCCATTACAATGTATTAAAGTATTAACCTAGTAATATATCAGCTATCGGATGTTTTGTATCTGGTTGTGGGTGGTCACCATCAGATTTGTAGTAAACGCTGCTGCTGCTGCTTGCTGGGAAGCTCATTGTGTCATAATAATAATGTGATTTTAGCAAAGAATCCCTCATTGTTCATTAGTTAATCCATCCTTCCATTTATGCTACTTATCCAGATCATATTAATTTAATTACTATAGTTATATCGTTATGAATTAGTTACTGGGACTGCTGGGAAACACTGAAAACAATGTGAACATTTCTGGATCCATAGTACTTTTCGTGCTTTGGCCAGTATGTACAATATTGAATTCTGTGTGTTATTAAAAGATATTAAAGTCTTTAAATTGCTGCACCCTGCAGAAACACTGTTAGGACAAATGTATCCATGTTCGTTTAAAATGGCCTTGAAAGTAGCAGCCAGAACACGGGAATTTCAGGATTGTTGATGGTTTCTATTTCTCCATCAAACGTGTCCTCCCAGAACGCCATCATGTTCGGTAAGAGGCGCCACACGGACGTCCAGTTCTACACGGAGGTCGGCGAGATCACCACAGACCTGGGCAAACACCAACACATGCACGACCGAGACGACCTGTACGCCGAGCAGATGGAGCGGGAGATGAGGCACAAGCTCAAGTCAGCCTTCAAGAACTTCATCGAGAAGGTGGAGACGCTCACTAGAGAAGAGCTGGAGTTCGAGGTGCCCTTCAGGGACCTGGGGTGAGTACATCGGGGCACGCTTTGAGAGACAGACGTGAATGTAAGAAGGACAAATTGATTTGGAGAGTGTGGAAGCTCTATGAGATGGACTGAGATGTTTTAACTGTGTTTGTAGGTTCCAGGGCGCCCCCTACAGGAGCACCTGCCTGCTACAACCCACGTCCAGTTCCCTTGTCAATGTCACTGAATGGGTGAGTGAGCACACTGAGCCGCAAAATGTGTCACAAGGTTTAACTTCTGGTGTATAGATGTATACAGTCCAGCTGTAGCAACTGCCGGATGGATTTAAAAAAAAAAAAAAACTTTGTCTGCACGTAGCCACCGTTTGTGGTGACTCTGGACGAGGTGGAGCTGGTCCACTTTGAGCGTGTGCAGTTCCACCTGAAGAACTTCGACGTGGTCATCGTCTACAAGGACTACAACAAGAAGGTCACCATGATCAACGCCGTGCCCGTCAACTCCCTCGACCCCATCAAGGAGTGGCTCAAGTAAGGGATCAGAGCTCATTTTGATGTGGTTTTTCATTCTTCAATGAAAAGTCTTAAATCTGCTGCTTCTTTACAAACACAGCCGGCGTTTCCCCCGTGGTTGCTCAGCTCTGTGTGTTTTTTAAACTTTCTCAGCTCATGCGACATCAAGTACACAGAGGGAGTCCAGTCTCTGAACTGGACCAAGATCATGAAGACGATCGTGGACGACCCTGAAGGCTTCTTCGAGCAGGGAGGCTGGTCATTCTTGGACCCAGAGAGCGAGGTACGTTCAGCACAGTGGACCAAAAAATCGGCAGGTTTCTGGTGTGGAAACAAATGGCACAAATATTCTGGTAATTATTGATTTTTTTATGCAGAAAGTAATGGTGCGTATCAGTTTTTCCCTTCAATGCTTAAAACTAAAGAAACTTATTCAGTCATAACTTAAAAAGATTGACTTGTGATTTTCAATCCTGCTGCGTTTTGTTTTTGTCTCAGGGAAGTGGCGCGGAGGAAGATTCGGAGTCGGAAATGGAGGATGAAACGTTCAACCCGTCTGCAGATGAAGAAGAGGAGGAGGAGGAAGACAGTGATGAAGACTACGACTCGGAGACAGAGGACTCTGGTACGATTTAACAGAGATTTGTTGTGAGACGTGTGATGTCCAGATGACGGAAGTAATAATTCTTAGATTTTCTGCTGTTTGCTCATCGTCTGTTCATAGTCGCAGGTTTTGATTCACGTCCTCACTCAGTTCTTACTGTCTGTCGTGTTTTATAGATTACAGCGCGTCAGTTGGCAGCGAGGAGGAGAGCGGTAAAGACTGGGACGAGCTGGAGGAAGAAGCCAGGAAAGGTTTGTATCTGGAGCTGGTGAACATGCAGAGTCTTAAACACTATTCACACAGGACTGAAGTTACCTGCAGACAGGAAAGCAGAGTTTTATCTTTTGTCAGCTATGTCTGGAAGTTGTAATGTTTAAATACCACTGCAACTTGAACCTGCAGTGAGTGATTACATTACATACGTGCTTATGATGTAAAGGCTCTGCTATACGGAGTTGCTGTTGTCGCTAAGGTTTCTCCCCCCTTCAGCTCTGGCAAACCAATCACCGCTGGTTGGCATAAAACGCAACACTACCGGTTCACCAGAGCAGGAACGTCACCCCAGACACATCGATTTTAAAACCTGCTTAATACTGCGAATACAGAGATTAACCTGGCGGTGATTTGCTTCATCAGCATTGTGTGAATTTTAAATGTAACTGAAGTTTAAGTCCCACTCTAGCTTTAACTTCGCGTGTTGTAGTTAACATCAACATGACCTAAAATAATAGGAATACCATGCGAAGGAAATTCTAATTTCAGACATAATCGTGAGTTCTGTGATCTTCCGAAATATAAATAATTATATTTAATGCCCTTAATGACATTTTATTTCAGGCATTCCCTATCTGCAGTGTTTATAGCTGTTATGAATGGCCAGAGGCGAGCACGGCAAAAAGATACTGGTGCGCACGTCAGACAACCTTTCCTCTGAGGCATTCCCAGTGTTGCACCTAAACTAGTGGCGGGAATCTCTCTGCACCTCACGGTTCGATTACGTGACTATAAAACAATTATTCAAGCATCTATTTTTTTTTTTTTTTTTTTGTGAGATTTCTGGGTAATTAAGAATTTTTAATTTGCACATTAAAAAGCCAAAAGATACGTCTCCTCAATCGCTTAAAAGGACTTGAATCCCTAATTTTACTTCACTAGCCTCGGCTCCTCCTGGTCCCCACTTTTCTTTGTTTAACAATCAAGTTTTCAGGCCCCCCCTGAAAACTGAAATATAATTTAACTATCCGATGTACCGGACAGAGCCGTCCACTAGTTTAGCTAGTTCTCAACCCTGGACGAGTAGTTAGTAACAATGTCTCTGGTAGTAATGACATGAAATTAATTAATATCTAAGAATCAATTTCCCGCCCACGTCGCAGATCGCTGAGTTAAGTGGCCGTGAATGTTTGTTTTGGAAAGGTGCTTTTCATACCCCTGACTAAGGAGGGCGTTCACTCAATGCTGTATTTCAGATTCAAGTGCATCCCAGTTTAGTTTGGCCAGTAAGTTGTCAATAAGCTTGTTTTAGGACCCTCTTCTGATAGTTACTCTAAATACTGTCTAAAGTTTAATCGGGCTTATTTGTTCCATCATATCAGTAGAGCTGGATTGTATCGTGTAAAGTGTTGCGAGTGACGGGATGTATGTGTTTTTAACAAAGTGTGTCCCAATTGGCTGTGATGAACCTTCACATGCTTGCAGCCTCAACGGTCACTTATATTTGCAGAGAACAATGTTGGCCATTTGTTAAATAAGCGAAGCAGAAACATCAGACAATATTATGTTTAACAAAACTTATTACTGATTCAGAAATCACATTTTCATGGGTTGGTCTAACACTTACTGTCTGGTGCAAATGCGCCCTGCGCTTGTACAATAGTGGTTGAATGAAAGACGTGTGACCAAATTGTCATGCTTGGTTTTTCTCTTACAGTACAGACAGGTAGATCTCGTTACACCTGTGAACTGTGAATTTTGTTGTCTTTAAAAATGCTCATTTCTTTGTTGCCCTCCAGCTGACAGAGAGAGCCACTACGAGGACGAGGACACCGCCGCTGCCTCTGCCACCAAGAAGAGAAAGGTCCGGCCAGCAGCCCCCCCGCCCAGCAGCAAGAAGAAGCGACGATCCTAAATGTGTCTGTGTCTCTCACACACACACACACACACACACACACACACACACACACACACACACACACACACACACACACACACACACACACACACACACACACACACACACACAGCCAAACCTAGTTGTCCCTCGACCCTTCCTTCTACCCCAACTGGCTCTTTTGACTCATACACTTCACACACAACACACAGGCCCAGACGCACACAACGTGTATATAGACGTAGAAGCCCCTTATTTTCGTGTTGGTCGGTGAAGTGTCATGTTGAAATGGTAAGAAAGAACCAGCAGGACGGGGACACACACACATACAAACACACACTTCATTCATTAGCTTTTCCCCCCTCTTCATTCCTTCCTCATTCTCCACCTCCCATCTCCATCCATCAGGGTTTTCGTGTGTGTGTGCGTGCGCGCGTGTGTTTAAATGGGTTTTTATTGCAAGCATTGTTTATTTTCTGTTTGAGGAAAAAAAGACACGTTTCTTAACTAATGGATAATAAAAGACTTGACATATCCTCCGCCAAGTGTTTTATATAAAAACTGAAGCTTTTCATTTCCCCAGATCGCCTCTCCTCCCCACTTCTTTGTCTACGTTTCACTTTCCCTTTGTTTGTTGAATTGTCATAACGAGATGGAACATTTCTTCTTTTGAGAGGGGGGTATACATTTTCTGATTGTCTTTTTTTTAAATGGGGTTTGTAAATGCACACACACATACACACCATCTCCCTCGCACTTGTCCTTCTCTTTGCTCCCTTTTTTGTTCATTCTGAGTAGATATGTTGTTGTACTGTTTAATTCTGGAAAAACCTGTTTTTTTTTTTTTTTGTAATAAAACTAAAAGGAACTGTAGTTTTGTTTTGAATGGTCTTGTTTTCTTTCTAAAAGCTGGAACACGCTTCTGTGTCTGCACTTGCAGAGAGTTCACCTGTCTTGTTCTTCCTGAGAGTTTAAGAGGTGCGATTACTTGTTCAACTCTCCTCTGCTGTTTCTCTTGACACTGACGGTTTGAATGCAGACATTTTGTCAGCCTGGATTTTAATCGGCGTGTCTTCTGCAGTGCCTCATACTTTGCATTTTAATGAAACTTTGTGGCATGCATGTAATTGCTAGTCAGTATATTTAAGGACATGATCACTAATTGTTGAAACCTTAATACCTAGTTTGTTAGACAGAAAATTTATCTGCAACTATTTTTATAATCAAATCATTAAGTCGTTTTTTTCCATTTGCTGCTTTTGTTTTTTTGTTTTTTTTTTATTGTAAATTGAATATTTTGTGGGTTTGGGATTGTTTTTCATACAAGACACTTTTTAAGATGTCAGCCTTTTAGACTCTTCAGAAATTATAAACTATTTTTTGGCACAAACAGTTTCTAGCTCCTAATCTCAGTTCAATTGATGAAAGATTGAAGAAACTAAATGTTCATTTAACACTTTAAAGAGTATTTAAAAATATTTTTTTCAAACCTTATTTTTACAGGAGAATCTCAAATATTGTCATTAAAGAATTGTTACTAGGATATCCTGCAGAAAACTAAACTTTGGCAATCCCCTCTGGTTTAAAAACTATCATTGTATGTTACCGTGTGTAATCGTATTTCTGATACATCGGTTATAAGCTAAAATTTGAGAATTGTTGTGCTCTAGTGTTTCCATTGTCAGTTTTTAAATTGTACTAATTATCCTCAGTGCGCATTATTGCCTGCCTAAATGTTAAACTGACGTGATCATTTCAAGTCCTTAATTTTTTTTCATTTTTGGACACACTGGAGAGTAAAACTCTTCAGCAAAAAATACCTTTCTCACATTGTATCCTGCTTGTGCACAACAACTTGACAACCGTAGAGGTAGCACAACTTCACAAAGAAGCAGCTGTAGGTACGTAAATATCGTTGGGGTTTAAATGCAATAATATATTTTTTTTTTCCCTTTATGCTTGAATTATCAGTATCTATTATTTTTTTCTTTTATATATTTAAAAGCATTCCTAGAATCTTACTCTTTTTATATAAATATGAAGTTTTTAATAGACTTTTTATCACAGCGCCAAATCAAAAAAGTAGAAGATTTGCTATTTGCCCGAATCAGCAGTGGTGGAGAAGTACTCATATCCTTTACTTAAGTAGAAATACCATGGTCATTTAAAAATCCTGAATTCAAGAGAAGTATTATTGACAAATTTAAAGTATCAAAAATAAAACTACTTACGCAGAATGGCTCTTTTCACAGCATTTTAGAATATATTGTTTTTATCACTAACCAATACATATAAGAACAATTCAATGTTGTAGTTTATCAATGTGGAGCCAATTTTAAACAATTTGTGTACTAATGGGTAGATTTGTAGAATAAAACTGCATCATATATAAGCACACGTTTTTATGTAAAATGTACTCGTAACAAAGTGTTTAATGGAGTACAAGTACAACTGTTTTCCTCAGAATTGTGGTGGGGTAGAAGTATGGGAAGCAAAGTACATGCAACTCAAAATTGTAAGTACAGTACTTGATTAAATGTACTTAACATTCACTGCTGGCCAGTTTTTCTGTGACCTGTTAAAGAAAAACTGGGATTTTTGGACATTTAAACCAACCTTGATATATCAAAATCCTTAATTTTGGTAAAAACAACGCTTAAAGTAAAAATTCTCCATTACAAAAGTACTTGTAATGCAAAAAACATACAGAAAATAAATAGAGTAGCATTGTGCTATTTTAAGTCAGGTTTTCTGTGTAACATGATCTGCAAAGTAAATACCAGTATGTCAAATATGTAAAAAGTACAATAAGTCCTTTTGAAATATAGTGAAGGGGAAGCATAAAGTAACATTCTTGAGTAAAGTACGTGTACCTCAACACACTGGTAAGCTTGTCCCTACTTTTGGTTCTCTTTTTGAAATATTTTTAGGTTTCATGCTGGCGCCCCGTAGTTTAGCATTAATTAGACAGCAGCAAAAAGGTCACTAAATGGGATTTCCGTTTCTTTTAACCATTTTGCAAAACCCTGAACCTTATCTTGGGACCTCTTCCTGGCTCTTGACCCCCAGGTTTGGAACCACAAGACAGTGATCTGCTGATAAATAAGAGTGTCCTCCATCCAAAGGAGGTGTTCTCTCACCAATGCCTGCCTCACCAGTACCACTTCATTGGTACCACCCTGCCATTGTTGAAGCACAGATGTACTGCAGAGAGCAGTACACTGACCTGGCAACTGTCTTCAACATAGAGGACATGATCTGACACAGCTCAGGACTGTGAAGGTCAAATTTCACTTTGTTCAGTACTTAATGACTAATGAAATTCCCATAGCGTCAGCTATTCATTTGTGTTTTGTGCTATGTGCCACACACAGGCACGATAACACACACTAAACTGAGATTGTCAACAACTTTATCCCTGCTGAACATTAACATGGCAGCATTGTTGAAACCCAATTCCAGACTCCACAGTAGCACTTCAGAAACATTTGTGGGATATCACACCTCACAGTTAAAAACTATGTGTGTTTCTAACATTTATCAGAATGTGTGATACTTTACTTAGATAATATAATTGATGTAAAGTGGTTCTGCACTTTAACAAGAGATTAACCAATTTGTTTTGTTTGGTTAGCCAGTTTGTACATAACACAACTCTTCTTCTAGTTTGGTCTTGACTTGTAAACATTAAATATACTGTCTGAGAGGGAAAACCAGAGATGAGCAAGATTAGTAAGCATGGACGGGGCTTTCCCCCGAAAATGTTTTTAACAAAATGATACGATCTCTTCATCTGCCTACCCCCTTCTAAAAAGAAAACAAAAAATACAAACAGACTTTTATTCTCTGCACACACACAGCGTTACCTGCACTTTGAAAAACTGTGACTGGGCTTCAGAAAATAATAATATTGACAGTCTACACACTTAAAATATTAGGGGATCTAATAACCAGAACCTGCGTTTCAGCCACAATGTGAACAAAGTGTCCTACACAACAAAACAAAATGACAAAATAGGTTGTTTGTCGTGTCACCTTTGAACATCCATATGTGTTAGAAAAATGATTCAAATGTTTAGTTAACAATCAACTGTAGTTAGTTAAGTTGGGGAAAGATCAGAGTAAGAGTTTGGAAGAAACTACTTGGTTAAGGTGTTTACTTTGTTCTGTAGATAGTATATTATTTATTAAGCTTTGACACCATGAACCTTGTATTTAAACATAAATGTGAACATGCTGTTAGCAAACTAGGAAATTTGTTAAATTTACAAAGATAATACAAATAATGAAACATTGCAGAATTCACAGTAACAATGTGAACAGTTACTGAGCCATTTAGACGTCTAGCACTTTGGATCAAACAAATATACTGAACTGTTGCGGTGGCAGCCCGGCTGACGGTGAGTGCCCTGTGCTCTTTTATTTCTTTTTTACTTCGTCTCTCATTTCTGTTTTCTCCCCCGTGTCTCCTCGCCTCTCCCTCTGTGTTCCCCTCTCCCTCTCCGCCCTGGAGCCCGGCTGATGACCCGCACCTGTGTCTCGTCAACCTCCACCTCCGCCCGCCGCACCTGCCTGCCATCAGCCTCATCTTCAACAGTATTTCTACCCCGGTTCTCCATCTCCGCTTGATCGTCGTCGCTCCAGTCCTGGTGCCACTTCTACGTTCCAAGCTCTCAGATGCCTCGTCCCCTAATCTGTTGTCTCCCGAGACTAACCCTGTCTTTTCTTTCTCCCCGCCAGGTCCCCTCACCTCCGCCATCCAGTCAGTCAGCCGGGCTCGCCTACCTGCCTTCTCCCCTCGCCTCGGCCTCCAGCCCCCTCTCAGTCGCCTCGCTCGAGCCTTGCCAGCCCCGCCTGCTCCTCGGCTCTCCGTGCCCACGTCTGCCGGCGTCCAGTTTACCTCATCTCACCTCCCGACTCCCCTCTTCCCTTTTTTCCCCCTCAATAAACCTCTTTTTTCCCCCTCAATAAACCTCTTTTGTAAACTGACAAGCGTTGCGTTTGGGTCCGTTCTGTTCGCAACCACAACCCTGAACACCCGAAGCCAAACACCCGTTCATTGTCAAATAAATGGACTTTAACTGGAAAACTGTTCATCTTGAATCAAAAGATAAATAAACTTTAAATGAGTCAATTGTTTACATTGTTTTTGAATATGAATACAAGAAATGAAAATAAATTGAATAAATGTAATACAACTTTTGACAATGCAAAAATCTGTATATTCAGAGCAGAAAACATGATTTAAATTTATTCTGCTTGTTAGTGGATGTTTTGGAACGAGACCTTTCTTTCTGTTTGTTGGACAGTCAACAGGGAAGTGTGCTTTTGTTTCCGTTACATATGTAAATTATTTTCTGGCCATCAGTAGATCCTGTCCTGACTATGAAAGACAGCTTAATGTTTTTACAATATTCAAATGCTGACATTAGGGGGCTACAAGAGAGCACCTCCCTGGTCTATATTTGACAGTTGTCTTCATCAGCACACGAGGAGAGACACCAGAGTGAAGCTGCTGCGAGGACTCAGAAGATGTGAGTTATGATGCTGTTGTTTAATTTTAATATATCGTTTATTGTGTTTGTGCAGAGGTGGAAGCACAATATTGTATCTCTGCAGTAGATTTCACAGTTTTATAATAACATGATTTTTTTAAAAACCTTAATTGTATGCAATGTTCAGTATTTTTAACAAAAGGTGGACACTGTAACAGGACAAGACAAATAAATACAATAATCCTTTAATAGCTGTGCGCCCACAGCTTTGTGAGTCTACAGGACTTTTTCTTGCCCTGGATTTTACCTCTCAGGTTCAGGTTTTTGGGCTTTTTGGTGGAGCACTACTCAGGTCTGGAAAAACATTACCTACTGTCTCCAGCATGCTTTGAAAATAAATGTAAATAATAATAAATAATGTGAAAATTAATAAATAGATATCTTTTATCTTTATTTTTTAATTAGGTGATGTGTTATTCTAAAAAAAAAATACAAAAATTCAATTAAACCTAGACTCAAAACAAAAGACACTCAATTTTTTTAATTCCATTTTTTGTGAGTTTTGTGGTGTAGACACTAGACACTAATTCTAATTATTTTGTTAGGCTTATATAAGGTATAATGAACAATTAAATTATGTGTTATTCTATTGGGGGTTTATTTATTGTCGCACCCTCTCCTGATACATAATGCCTTTAATAGTAGCAGTATCTTATAAGGTTGACGGAAAATAAATTATGGCAGTACCTGTAAAATCAGAACATTAAATGTCTCCAGACAGAAACAAAATATGCCAGAATTGTTGTATTGCCTTATATTGTACCGGTGTTTTTGTTATTGACCCAGCCCGATGTGTTATATTATTTATATTTTACTGAAAGACATTTTCATTGGCTACAAAAAGATATTTCACAGTTAACCACTGTTTGTACTGATATT
>NC_060161.1:25126809-25178647 GCF_021292245.1 Micropterus dolomieu | reverse complement strand
GACAGATAAAGTGATCCTGATCAAAGAAAGTAAGACCTGGGAGGAGGCCTTATATTACTGCAGAGAGAACTACAGTGACCTGGTCTCCATCACTAACCGTCACCAGCAGAGATGGGTCCAAGAGAGAGCCAAGAACGCCTCAACTGATTTTGTCTGGCTGGGACTGCGCTACACCTGCACTCTGGATTTCTGGTTCTGGGTCAGCAATGATGTTGTCAGCTATACAAACTGGGCACAGGGGGAAAAGACTGATGACTGTGGCATGTCTGGAGCCATGGACAGAGGAGGACAACATCAGTGGTTCAAAAACCTGGATAATAAGAAGTTTAATTTCATCTGTTCTAAGTGTTGAAACCCACACTGCTCACTGGTGTCAGATGTTTTATTCATTCACTCACTTGGTGATGTAATACTTTTGGATAAGTTTGCACTATATATATCTTCTTTGGGTTTATTGAAAGGCTTTCTGGGAAAAGTGGCCACACTGTATTTAGTTGCACAGTACCACAAGATTACTGAGGATGTGGCCAATAACAAGTTTTTCTGTCTCCTTTTTCTGATTCACTGATTGATGACTAGATGCCAGATCACAGTGACTGTTTGTTATTCTCTGAGGTTGTTGTGATATTTTCTTTCTCTTAAAGTGTGGATCTTTTATTAATCTTTTTTAATTCAAAATGTGTACACTCAAAAAACTAATTATCCCTAAAACATTGACTTTAAGTATTTTAATTACATGTAAATTTTTCATCTAATATTATTACGTAAGTTCAATGTAAAAGGTGACATGTAATGCAATGTTTTTCTATCATGTTAAGTCAGTTTGAATAAATGACATAACTTTGTCAGATTTGATTAAATTAATATAAACCTATAAATAAGCATTATGTCTTTATTCAATTACTACATATGAGGTTTAAGGGAATTTCTACATAAACCTTACGTGTTTATTCAAGTACTAAATATAAAGTTTAGGGAAACTTCTACATAAACATTATGTTCATATATGTATTATATGTACGTAATGCATTTCAAATTAGTTATTATATTTCCTGTAATAAATCACAAAGCAACACATTCAAGAACTCAAAATGGAAAATTTTATTGACAGATTTCAAAAAAATCGTCTAATGGCAAAGTGCACAAGGTTTTCCAGTAAACCTGACGGTAGTATAAAGGCTAAAGAAATTAAAAATTAAAGGTTTTCCACCAGAATAAGTATTTCTACTGTATTCAGTAACTTAAAATTAATTTTAAAATAATCTTTTAAAAAATTGTTTGCCATTCAAAGAGCCTTTTTTCAATACAATACTCAAAGCGTTTAAAATATGAGTATCCAATATCAGTTTGAACAATTCCAACATCAACAGTTACATAAAAACAAAAAATTCCCCAAGCACAGCAACAACAATGAGCAAGCCAAGCTCAACTATCCAGCACTGTTCTTGTGAGCTCACTGACACATCTTAATCTTTAATATTTGCACCTTTGGGGACAATTTGTTGCCATCCAAGTTCATCAAAACCTTCTGGAAGATACTTCAGGTTGAGTGTGTAGATCAGGCCAAAAAGCATGGCACAACCAAAGGAAATACAGGTGCTGGTCATATAATTAGAATATCATCAAAAAGTTGATTTATTTCAGTAATTCCATTCAAAAAGTGAAACTTGTATAATGTATACATTCATTCCACTCAGACTGATATATTTCAAGTGTTCATTCCTTTTAATTTTGATGATTATATCTGACAACTAATGAAAATCCCAAAATCAGTCTCTCAGAAAATTTGAATATTGTGAAAAGGTTCAATATTGAAGAAACCTGGTGCCACACTCTAATCAGCTAATTAACGCAAAACACCTGCAAAGGCCTTTAAATGGTCTCTCAGTCTAGTTCTGTAGGCTACACAATCATGGGGAAGACTGACAGCTGTCCAAAAGACGACATTGACACCTTGCACAAGGAGGGCAAGACACAAAAGGTAATTGCTAAAGAGGCTGGCTGTTCACAGAGCTCTGTGTCCAAGCACATTAATAGAGAGGCGAAGGGAAGGAAAAGATGTGGTAGAAAAAAAATGCACAAGCAATAGGGATAACCGCACCCTGGAGAAGATTGTGAAACAAAACCCATTCAAAAATGTGGGGGAGATTCACAAAGAGTGGACTGCAGCTGGAGTCAGTGCTTCAAATACCACCACGCACAGACGTGTGCAAGACACGGGTTTCAGCTGTCTCATTCTCAGCTGTCTCACCCCAAACCAACAAGTTGTCAGTCTGGCAGTAGATGTACAGTGTAGGTCACAGTGTGTCTGTTAATAGAAGTCTGTCTGTCTTTTTCCACAGACGGCGTACTGCCGTACCTGTGATGTTTTTTTTTACAGCAAGCCGGAGTTCCAGAGAGGTATCAACAAGTGTGAAGTCCGCTCTGCCCCCTCCATCTGCATGATACTGCTGCGGTTGAGCGGCTAACTAAGCGGCGCTAATTACAAACAGCCACAGCAAAACTAGCAAAAACTGACTTCACACAAATCCATTCACAAGCTCCTTCACCCATAGTCAAACACACACGGCTGCTTATTTACTAGTGAATCACATCAAAACCTCGTGCTAACGGCTGAAGCTAACGTCACTCCTGTGCATACACTCTGCGGTCCCTGAATTGAGCTACACTAGGTACGAATGTTTTACAGGCTAACCTTAGCAAAGCATTGCACATACACTTGCATTTACCAAAAACTATGTCTTTGTAAAACATAAAACACATTTAAATCGACGTACTTCTAAAATGACACATTGCTACACAGTAAAACAACAGATGAAAAACGACTGGACTCATAAAACTTCAACGTTCCCGCTCACTCAAAAGAATACAGGGCAAAGAGCAGATTATGCACATGTGCAACAGAAGGACATGCATGCAGCCTGCTTTTGGAGCTAGTTTATTCGATTAGTTTACTTTCAGTTTATATTAAGCATATAATTAAGGTGTGTTTAATTATTATAACTACATACGCTTTTGATATTATGTATTTTTAGTTACATTTTACATAAAATATCACTTCATATTTATGATGGCCAAAAATCATTCTAAAAGTTTGTTTGCATTCAGTTTATATTAAGCATATTTACGTTGTATTTAATAATTTTTAATAAATTAACTTTTGATTGCATGTATTTCAGTTACATTTTACTTAAAAGTATTGCTTCATGTTTATGATAACCAAGAATCATTTTTTTGAGTGTAGTTTTCCCATCTTTTAAACAGAAAATAGGAATAAATACACACATCCACAGTATACTATACTGCTTTACGTTTGCCTCCATATATTTAATATTAAAGATTTTATCATGTTTTGGTAGAGATGGGGTCATATTATGTGAAATCTTGTCTTCTTTGATGGTCATATTTTTGCATTTTAATGTAAACAGATATTTGTTTTCTCTGAGGTTAAATAAACTGTTGAACCATGGAGTGGTGCTCTCTTTTTTCCACGATTATTTTTGTGCCTAAACAAAACTTAAACAAACAAACTGTGGCTTGGATGGCACAGGAAAATGATGTTGTCTTGGCGATAAAGGCGTCCCACCAACTCTGGATGAACATATTATCTAATGTAAATGCTGTCAAATGCATAATTGGAGTGATGGTTGAGGAGCCAATTTATAGTTTGATGTTGTGAAGAATGGATTACTTGGCTAGGATGACCAAGAGTTCAGTCTTAGAGAGGCTTAGTTGAAGGTGGCAAGCCTTCATCCATGTGGATATGGCTGAGAGACAATCTGTGATCTGTGCTGAGACGGTGGGGTCGTCTGGCAGGAAGGACTGGTAGAGTTGCGTACAGTCTGGAGGGAGATTTGTTCTCCACATTAATATCTTTACAGTATCTCCTCGTCAGACATTTTTTACTTATCATGGTGAATGGCTTCAGCTCGCTTTTGTTATTCGTTAAATCATTAAGAATTTCACTGGATTCCCGACTCCTCTAGGAAAAAGACAGGCAGACTCGGCAGCAAGATGCCACAGATTGGTTGGTGAAGTGGATGAACAAGAGGAAGGTGCGCTCCTCTTATACTGCTTTCACCGCCGACAGCCTCAGAGTTGGTGCTCGACACTTGCTACAGGTAAACCATCTCTTATCTGCATGTGTTTGTCTATGGGTAGTAACTACAGCTTCAATTGCACAAAATAATTGCAGGATGACAACCTGTTCTATTATCTCATCCTCACAATTTTGGTTGATGGCAAATCAACCAAAACACAGAGGGATCTGCATTTTTTTTTGTATTTACATCGCTTCTAATTTGTTTGTCAGGACATTTGCTACTGTGTATTTTGTGCTAAATACTACTTTCAATAGAGCATTTCATTATTCTGGGACTACCTATATGCAGTATTTTTACTTACAGTGTCTTTATTTGAATTTTATGAATTCTTAAACTTTTTTCTCATCTGACATTTTCTTCAAGGCTTCTGGTCTTGGCAAGCTGAAGTCCAACACTCTGGTCCTGGGCTTCAAGGCAAACTGGGGGGACAGTTCTCCTGAAAGCATTGAAGACTATACCAACATCATATAGTAAGTGTGGTTAAAGAAACGGAAGAAAGACTTACACAGGTTACACAGCTCTCTGTTGTGAGGAAATACTGCAACTTTCAAAACATACATTGCTAAGCTAAGAGTAACCATGCAACCAACCAAGTTAGCGCGTGCTGCTATAGAGAGACTTCCACTTAGCTGGGAGTTTAAACTAATGCAGTCAAACACAACAGTCCTGCAACAGACCACCTAGGTGGTGCTGTCAGACTGGATGGGATTACAAGAGGGATCTGTCTGTTATTGAGATTACCCTCATTGATATAAATGGGGTTGACAAAATAACAGAGATGCATGTCAGTTTTACGTAATCCAGTTACACAGCACCACAGACTACATCAAATCAACACCTCTCTGAAATAGTTTCAACATAAACTGAATATTATTATTAGGTAGGACATATTGCAGGACTCTTGTGTAATACTGCATTAATTTTAGCTAATTCTGCTTAATAAACTGGTAACTGTGTTAATCAATTTTTGTCTACTCCATAGCATTACCAACTGAATTTGACCAGTCTGGTCAGATTCTGGACCGGATGGGTGATTCTACCTGCGGGTCTCTCCATAGAGGTAGTCGAGGAAAGATATCCCACAGCATCCAACTGTTATGATACCTTGCACATCCTAGGCCATTATAAGGTTAACACATCTTTTAAGAGTGATATCCTGCCCTGTATTTGCACTCGCTAGACACCATTTTATCGGGCACTAAAAGATGTTGCTATAACTTTTAAGCTTGGTAGCTGTAAAAACTGTGACTGTTTAAAGAGTTGTTGGCTAAATTGTTATACTTGAACTGAATGGAGCTGTCACTTCAGAGGGAGTACTTCACACAGATCCATTTTAACATTGCTAACCTGATTAGTTATGTAATATGTTTTTGGCATATCAGAAGTTTAAAATAATCCTTGTAAACAATCTCTGCACTCAAACCATTCAAGCAGGAGTTAAACATGAACTTGACTGTACTGTTTTTCACACTAACAGCTGAAGGGGATGAAAATCTTTGCAAAGTAGCTTTTCACATAAACAGCTCAGGCAAACACTTGTCTGTCTGTGAATTTTATTTAAGTCTTCTGCAGAAGAAACTCACTGGGACACATACACACCAGAGTATCATCCAAGTGAGCTGCCCGTGTCTCAGCACATGCAACTTTTATCCTGTGTCAGCGTCATCACTATCTTACCTCTGGAACATGTTGTTTAAACACATAGTGAAGCCATTTACATTCTCCAGGTCCCCAGAGAGTCCTAAAATTTACATGACTATGTTTGCAGTTAAGGTGTAAAACTACTGCAATGTCTTCTTAAGGCAAATATTTAAAACCCCTTAAGGTAATGCAATGTTATTTAAATTTTTCCATTGAACTAAGTTTATTTATTGAACAACATTAATTTTTGATTACAACCTAAATGTGGTATTTTTGACATGTGTTCTCATTTGTTATAAAGTTCTTGCTTGCAACTTGCTTGTTAAAGATTCTCAACAGCAGCTAAAGAGCAATGTTCGGTTTCCCACTGGCTTCACTGAGGTAGACTCTTGTGTAGGGAAAGGTATCCATTGACTTTACAGTTGATGTTTTTCTCTCTCAGCAGCAATTGTCTTTCTATTTGTTGAGAACAGTTCTTTCACAGAGAAAGAAAATTATCACAAAATTGAACAGCAGTAATGTAAATATCGCAGCCAAAGGACTGGGATGCAGCTCTTGGTTTAACTGCCTCTCAAAGCTGTTGTCTTGTTCATCAGTCAGTGGGCATTCTGTGTGTGGGACACTGATGATCATTATAAAAGCACATATTTGCATTTACCTCTGTGTTATCTGGTCCAGGAAATGGATCATCAGTATCCATAGCTGGTTAGGGGTCATGTGGCTTTTCATCCTTATTGGGTGATTGTCTCAACCACTGCGAAAAGTGTCTTGGTCATCCCGCAGGCATATTGCAGGAACACATAGTGGCAACAAAAAAGGTGTGCAACTTTTGTCATAGTAAGGAAGCCATCTTCTTCAAGGTAGTGGAGAACAGCATAGTAGATGGTTGTTACAGCTACCCACAGGTCTTAACAGCCGCTTAATCCTGGAAAATTATAAAATTCACAAACAGTCGTGACTTAAAATACAAAAAAGTATTTAAAAAATGACCTTCCACTCAATTTCACACATCCCAAAATAAACAATTAACAGGCAACATCATTACGGTTTCTTTAACAAAAGGTTTTTATCCACAACAAATGCCTTTTAATTTCTTAAGTTGTTCATATGTTTATGTACAACTTTATTTAAATGTGACAAGCACCATAATACTGCAAATAAAAGTGCTCCTGCTAGTAGTTATATGCTACCTTACTACTACATGGTATCAATAAGGTGGAAGCTCTCAACTTGCAGTATCTGTTCTGTTGAACCATCTGCTGGTTGTGAACACTATTCCCACATACTATAAAGCTGCTCCTTTGTCTGAATTTTGTCTGTACAAACCAATAGTATGCCACAATATGTAAATATAGGGCTTGCATTTACATTAGCAAACTTGTCCTTTCTGTCCTTATCTGGTCATTTCCATATGAAGTGACGACTGAACTTTCATTGTGAACTCTCTTTCTCTGTTCTCTGCAGGATTGTATCCAAGAATATTTATTAACCATAAATAAACCCATAATATATACATATATGTGTAGATCAATAACTGTATATATTGTTTTATTTTATTTTATATGTTACCATATTTTAATATAGGCCTACTCCTAATTATATATGTTGTGTGTCTAGCACGAAGGAACTATAAATTTCGTTTCGTTATGCAGACTTGATAATGACAAATAAACAACCTTGTACCTTATACTTTGTAAATGATATGTAAAAACAAGCCATATGTACAGGAATTGAAGTTTAATACTAATCCCCATATCTTGACTTTTGTGACAGCACCACTGGCTGTCCCCTGATGCCTCTCAGACAATGTTAGTAAGTACAGAAATTAACAGTAGCGCATGGCTGACTGTACAATATCAGCCTGACTAACCCGTCATCACAAAAACAGCAGGATGAAAATAAGAAGGTTATTACAAACCTGTAGCACAAAGATAATTTTTAAATGGCTAAAAATTACTAATCTTTAATAATGTTAAGCATAACATGAAGGGTTTGGTTACAGTTAAGTAATTATATACTTATACTATATCCATTGGGTTTGTGCGTTTTTTTTAAATTGTTTTGGGCAAAGAGAAAGAGCAAGCAGGGTTGGGAGGATTAAATAATGAAAATATAATCCGGTACAATTACAAATTACTTGTTAAAAAATGTAATCAGTAATGTAATCCAAGTACCACAAAATAAAAGTAATGTAATCTGATTAGTTTGAGTTACTTTTGGATTACTTCAATGCCAAATAGGCAAATGAAGACGAGAGAGTATCAATGATGTGTCATTGCTATGGCAGAATCTAGCCCATCAATGACAAAAAATGTTTTTTGTAGGCATTCTTGATGATATTTAAGAGTTTGTCAGTTGGAAAACCATTTTAAAAAGTTGATGATTCATTCTGCACTTGTCTTAATTTAGCGTCCAATGTAAGGATTTGTCAGTATAATGCTGCTGAAGCACAGTGTTTCTGGGGTCTGATGGACAGATGGCTTTACTTGTTGCTGAAAACTAGCTGCTGTTATTAGCTCAGTTAGCTATGCAACTACTGGTCAAATTAGCTTACTCTGCCCGTACTGGGAGATCGGAGCACAGGGGTAGTGTTAGTGTTTACCATAGACTGTATGAAGGTGTACCCCTTCACTCAAGCATTGGAGGTTTCCAGGACAGAGGCAGGGGACTCAGCAGGGAGTGATGGAGCAGTGCAGCACCTGATTGGGAACCGGAACAGGGTGAGCGGCCTACGAAACTTCAATCAGCATCCCAGTGAACACGGCATGAATGAAGACTGAACACAGCCCCAAAGACTGAACAGGGAATCCAGTTCTGAGATGACTTACACAGAGCTTCTTGATGGACAACTTTACTTTTTGTTAAACTCCTAACTGTGGCCTATCTGCCTGAATCTGTGGCTAGCGGTTCAATTGGTTTCCTCAGTCCCAGGGTGCCAAGAGCCAAGCCCAGCAAGAAAACCACCTCAGTACTGTATTCCCAGAAGTCAAACTGGCCTCTATCGCTTTTGCAGGCTGTGTCCGGTCAGTTCTGTTCCGGCTGCTGTGTTCACTCACTGGGAGCTGGAACCAGTCCACACAGAGTCTGCATGACGGGGAGGGGGCGTAACCACAATTATTATCGACTGACATCACAACTTTCCAGGGTCCAAGGTGATGTCCTTAAATGTCTTATTTATTCAAAAAATCCAAAACCTCAAGATAACTCAGTTTCCAATGATGTACTGTATATATAATAAAAGTCTCTCACTGGAGAAGATGGAACCAGAGATTTGTTGGCACTTGATTGACAGCCAATGTCTGAAATGATTTATCGATTGTCAAAATAGTTATTTTTCTGTTGATAATCTAATTGATAAATTCATTTTAACTCTAATTTATATTGTTGTTTCTTCATTAACAGATTGCAAAGTTGAAAGTGTCAAAGTTGTCCAGCACTCAAACAAACTACGTTTCACCGATTCTTCATTTCACAACACTTTCCTGGTTGCAGTGAGACAAGTGAAGCAAAAAGTACATGATCAAGTTCATGAATCGCTGTCAGTGTCCGTTACTTGTCACAGTATAAACTAAGCGTGAGTGTGAGCGTGAGTGGCTGTTTGTCTGTGTGTGGCCCTGCGATGGACTGGCGACCTGTCCAGGGTGTACCCCGCCAGATGGGATTGGCTCCAGCCCCCCGCGACAGGATAAGCGGTTGGCGATGGATGGAAGTTGGTAATATTGATCACTGGTTGACTATGATTTTACTATTACAGGTGTCCAAGGTGTAGCTCATACTTTATATTCATTTAGCAAGTTTAGTCCAGCAGTTCCCAGCCTTTTCAAATGGTCACAAGATAAATATGAGGGGCTGCGAGGCAGAGATGGGGACTCCAGTTAGAGACTCGTACTTGTTACAACTAAAGTCGCACACAGTGACTTGAGACTCGACTTGAGATTCGTCTTCAAAAGACTTCAGACTCGACTCGGACTCAAGGTGCGGGACTCGTGAACAACGTTTATTTTCTAGGAAACTTCTGATAAGCTTCCCGTTATTCCCTCCCTCCGTTACCTATAACCTGCCTACGTAACACATCTAATGTGCGCGGCCGCACGTGAGAGAGGACAACAAACACCGCAGTTGCTGAGCCATCCATCATAAACTTTGGCTTTAAAACTTCATACAACAAGGCCCAAGGCTCAAGTTAATTACCACCGTTGGCTAGAGAGAGGTTACAGGTTTATTGTTGATCATGTAACCTTACAGTTTTATTTAGTTATGATGTTACACTGGTTTGATAGTGGGGGATGTGTTGACTTACAGTAGTTTAAGCTGTCATTGATTGCACTGCACATTACATGGTTGTGCTCTGTAAGTTAAAAACAGGTTACAGGTTTATTGTTGATTGTGCAACGTCACAGTTTTATTTTGTTAACGTTAAACTGGGGAGTGTGTTGACTTACAGTATTTAATAAGCCGTCAATAATTGCATTTCACATTACATGTTGTGCTCTGTAAGTTAAAAACACGTCATAGTTACAGTATTCCTTATAGCTATGCAGTTTTATAAGCAACCTGGATTGAACGCAGCAGGTGATACAACATTCGTTATAACCACAAGAGACTTGAGACTTGACTTGGATTCTAGCTCAAAGACTTGTGAGCATATCTGTTGCGAGGTGATTAATGTGAGAGGAAAAAAGAAAAAGCAAAGTCTTTTCTTTAATCTTCGCTTTTTTGTTGTAATATTGGTAATTCGAAAAGTTGCCAAATTTGTGTGATGGATAAAAACTACAATATGTCCCTCTGAAATGTAGTGGAGTAGTATAAAGTAGCTAGTTTTATTTTAGGTATCTTAATCAATACAAATACATCATCATTTATTAGCTGATTACATTTTGTAATAATAATCTGAATTTGCAAAGTAAGTAAAAATATCAAAAAGATGTAGTGGAGTGAAAAGTACAATATTGGCTGGTGAAGTGGAAGTAAAATAAAATGGAAATACTCAAGAAAGGTACAATTACTTCAAAATTACAAGTACAGTACTTAAAGTAGTAAATGTGCTTCGTTACTTTCCACCATTGCTTGCCACAAACAAGTATAAAGTAACATATTTTTTGCTTTATATTGTGAAATACTGCGTAATTTGACTTCTTTGGGCAGTGAATGGTTATTTAAGTAGAAATCACTATTTGGTGGAAAAACTCACATATATCTGAAATGTGGCCCCCAAAAAGGCCCCCAACTACACGCTGCTTTTTGTAAGAGGTCACAAGCCTAAAAGGTTGTAAACCACAGATATTAACAATGTGTTGTATATAGAAGTTTATCATATTTTTCTTTATGTAAACTCTTAATCTGAAAAGTAACAGCAATGCAAGTAACTAAACTATCAGACAAATGTTGTGGAGTAGCTGCATGATAATCCTCTTCTCTGTTGTTCAAGACAAACACAATATGCTGGTGTTTGTTTGTTATGCACTTGTCAAAGTGCCCACCCATTCATTTGCTTAAAAAATATTTGACTTTCACATTCAAATTTGGTTAATCAAATTTGAGCCTCCAAGCTGAAAAGTCATCATGAAGGGCATTTGAGGTAAGAGAATCAAATCAAGAATCAAACGTCGTACTTGTCATCTGTCACCTGGGCTGCCAACCAAATCAATGATACACTTATTTTAATACAGTATGTAGCATATATTCTAATACAGACAGACCAGTACACACACAACATGAAGTATTATTGCAGTACAATATTTGAAGTGTTTGATCACTGAAGACAGAACATTTACAATCCACCAATCCACAAGGATTCTTCAGAAGAAAAGAACCAGTACTGCCAGTTACATATAATGATATATATATATATATATATATATATATATATATATATAAAGATTTAGGACGCCTGCCTGATGGGTGTAAGGTTTAATATGGAGTTGGCCAGCTATAACAGCTTCAGCTCTTCTGGGAAAGCCGTCCACAAGGTTTAGGGTGTGTTCATGGGAATTTTTGACCATTCTCTAGATGAGCATTTGTGAGGTCAAGCGCAGATGCTGGATGAGAAGGCTTGGCTCGCAGTATATATATACTGTATATATATGCAAGAAATCAACATACATTAAATGATGCACTACGTGGGTTGTGCAAAGCCAATCAAACTGTGAATTTAACAATAAATCCACTTAACTACTGACTGGAATATACTCAGTATGGTGTAGCTTATGTTTTGTAGCTGTATGGATGAATTTCTCCACTCTTTTAATGAATTGGCGTCAGACTTGACACTACCGCTACCCCCCATAAATGCTACTATTTTATTTTGAAGGGGCTCTTGTGTCTGTATCATTGGGACTTGATCTGAGTTACTCAGTAGGCATTGCCAAATTTTCGCATTCATGCATTTTCTGCTGTAAATAGGATTTGCATTTAAGTGTATGCAAATCAATTCAAATGCACATAATGGGAAAAATGAGAAACACCAGCATCTTGAACTATTTTGACAACTGCAGTCTTGCCACCATAAGCACACATTTTGTGTTAAAGCTAATTTTTTTATAAAAAGGTTTTAAAACATGCTTGGTGTTAAATGTAATTAAATATAGATCATGGAGTGGAGTTGGAAATTAATTTTTATTGGGGGTAAGTAAAACAATGATATACATGTGTTGTGTAAATATATTAAGCTTTGAAGTTAAAAAGTTAAGATTTAATCATTTAATTCCTTATAATAGATATAGATTAAATCATATATGTTGAAGAAGAACATGACTTCATTTAATTTTTCCTAAATTAATATATTCGATTTTCTCACACATTGACACATTCTGAAGCCACAAGGAAGCTGACTACAAGATGTAAGAACTGACATAGTCTGCACGCTCACTTGAATTTCGTAAACTTTATTTACAGGGTCCATACTTTTCCGTTCAATGATTACTCACCAAGCAGGTAAGAAAAGTACAAAAGTATTATTAATGTGCTTAAAATATCAAAATTAAAAGTACTGATTCTGCAGTAAAACATCCTGTCAGTCATTTATTATTAAATATGACAATATTAGATTGTCAATACTGATGCATCGATGTGTAAGCAGCATTTTATCATTGTAGCTGGTTGAGGTGGAGCTAGTCTTAGAGGCTAGTCTAGAACTCTTCAAGTTCTTCACCTAAGGATTGGGCCCTCTTCAAAGGGTCACATGACAAACCTGACGGGTGCTGAGATGATTAATGGGGGGAAGAAGAAAAACAAAGTTCTGCTATACTTCTGTTTATTTATGTTATTCTTTTTTGTGAAATAATTTAACCTGTCTGAGCCTTGAACAGTTATTCAAAATATCTGTAGGTCTTGAAAAGTCTTGAAAAGCAATAAATGTAGTTTTGCCCAACAAAAAAAGCAATAGAAGATGTTAAAAATGAAATGTTCTAATATCTAATTCTTAAAACTCTTATAATGTTCATATTTGTAATTTATGTTCTGCCTTTAATTTTACAGCATGTTCAAGCTTGTTATCAATGTCTTTCCTATGTAGATGTTTTTGATATTTTGCACTGCAAATATGTATGAAATTATCAATTCTATAATTTTAATTGTGTCAACTCTCCAGCTAACGTTGCTCTGGGTGGAGTGGCTGTTCAGTCTTCATCGTATGACTCCAACCGTAAGCCACAGTTGGCAATTGATGGCAAACCTTTTTCAGACTCTCTGCATGGGAGCTGCACTGCCACTCAGTTGGAGAACAACCCCTGGTGGAGGTTGGACATGCGGGGTCCGTACAACATCTCATATATTAAAGTCATCCGAAGATCAGATTGCTGCACTTCTGACATACAGGGAGCTGAAATCCTTATTGGTAACTCTGTGGAAAACAATGGCAACAACAATCCCAGGTGATAAAATAGGTTAAACTTCTTTCACATTGTGTTCATGTTGGATATTTTCAGTTTGGAGGGGCTATTTCGTTTATTTTGCCTTAACTCACAAACTCACTTTTTGATTATTCTCCATCATCATTCTGTAAAGCCCCAGTTCCACAACCAATTCTGCTTGCTACGGCAAGGGGGGACCCAGGACCCATTGGGTCACAACAAGTCCCAATAACCATTTAAGGCTGCAGTCAACAAGCCCTTACAGCACATACTTGCTTAACACAAGCATCACTGACCTGAGATTGAAGGGACGCTACATTTGTACTGCAGCAAATGGTGATGACGCTCCTTATGTCTGTTTCAGTGCACCAAAGGAAAAATAGTTCAATTGACACATTTAAGTGGCATCGAAATGAGGTGCCATAATGTGCATTCTAATTCTGTCCCGTAGGTACCGGTCATATAGGAACCGATTCCCTATCGGTTGATCATTGATCTATGCTAGAGTTAAATAAATCCTATTATAATTTTAAGAAGTTGTTGCCTGTGATTATTTGGGTATAACATTTCAGTAAGTTGGTTTTCAAGGCCAGAGTACGAATTCACCCCTCTCTGTTTGGCATCCATCCAGCACTTTCTTATTTGGTTCATATTTAGTTACTGGTCCCTGATTCCAGGGTGTTGCCACTTATTCATTAATTATAATTAATACTTTTTGAATGCTAATACTTTTATTAATATTTCTAGAAATGTTCTGATATTCAGCTAATAAACATAGTATATGTACTATATAATACAGTGTATAATGGATGATTTATCGCTGAATATAATTCAAATATAATATTTTGGCTGAGCTGTTGCATTCAGCTGCACCTTATTAACCTCATAGTAACATATATCCTGCTTCTTCATGTTATTTTTAAAAAATGTATACATGCAGACAAATCTGTAGTAACTACCATTTTGTGGAGGTTAATCAATAGCTTTGTTTTTCTGTCTCTTTGCCCATCAGATGTGGAGTCATCACTGTGACCAAAGAAATTAACATGGTCTTCAACTGCAACCAGATGGAAGGACGTTATGTCAACGTTTTCTTCCGTGGCGTAGGAAAGCTACTTCAGTTTTGTGAGGTTGAAGTGTACGCCACTGCAACCCTTACTGGAAGTAATGCAACACTGAGCAATGACATCTATAGTTAATTCAATTATGTGGTGCTTCCTGCGTGAACATAGTTTAAACAAATTTATTTTTAGTGTTATTGATAATTAGATTTACAAAACAACTCCATTCAATAAGGTCTCTCCACGTTTAACTTCCTGCTGAAGTTTTCAGCATATGCAAGATAAGTTTTTTTTGGAGATCAAAACATATCTATTTTTTTTATATGTATGCAATCAGAGTAATATTTGTTCAGTTCAGTTCACTTCAACTTTATTGTCAGACTCAGGGTCCATTAGAAAAACATACAACACAGTTATACATACATTTGTGAAAAAGTGAAAGTGAAGCAAAGTACAGTACAGGACACATAACAAGCTTCACAAACATGTCATTCATAAATCCCTTGAACACAACACAGCTATTTTCCAAAATTCAAATCTTTATCAAGTCTCCACAAAATTATTCTGTCATCAGTGTAGGATTTTCAAGATTCAAAATAATAATGTTTTGACACTTTAATCTGATTAGGGCCGGCCCAGGGCATGGGCGACATAGGCAGTTGCTTATGGGCGCAAAATGGCAGGGGGCGTCGGAAGAGACAGTTTTCAACTTGGCACGAATCAACTCAGCCCAGCTGATGCGACACCAGCGTACGCCATGATAGTAACAAAGTGCACCCAACTCGCGCTTTGATCGGCTGAGTCGCAGCCAGACTGTGACAGAGTAGTAACGTAGCTGGTAGTTTTGCAATATCAAAGTGTATTAACTGAGGTGGGAATGTGAGTTGCAGTTTGTCTGAGCTGCTGAATTTTCAAAAAAAAGAGGAGGGAAGACTAAATAATGTGTGCTGACTCAGCAGGGATTTTATTGAATGAGAAAAGTTGATCTACAGGAGAAAACATATTTAAAGGCAATAACTACAGAATGCCTGAGAGCCTTACTGCATTAAATTCTATTCATTTTTTTATATTTTGAATTTTCACCTGTGGCGTGAATTTTGTGTTTCAGGACATTAAATGTTTAATGCTCAAAATTTTAAGGGAGAGGTCCCCCAGACACCCCACTTAAAATCGGTCCCCTCCAGTGTTCAAATAAAAACTATGCTTTTGCATTTCTACAAACAATGCTCCCCATGAATTAAGTATAATGAAGGAAAACAATCTCTGTTTGATACAGTACATAATTTCTGAGGGGAACATTCCCAAATACCTGGTTAGGTTTGGTTTCCTAATTTAGGCTATAATGTCTGGAGGATTATTGACTTGGCTTTTCATGTGTTTGGCTGCAGAACTGTTCGGGCATGTGGTATTTCCAATAGGGGGGGTTGCCAATATAAATACTTGCCTAGGGCTCCAACCCAACACTGTCAGGACCGGCCCTGAGCACAGCTTATACATTTATTCAATTGATAACCCTCAAGTTTCTGTATTTTAAATTGCATGTTCAGTTGGTTTTGCACACACATTCATGACCCTGAGAGGATGTATCCTAATGAATATTTGATGTTTTAAGTTATCCAGTGAAATTTCTCAACACTTTGCCTTGTTGAACTGTACTTTAGTCTTCAGTAAGTGCTGTTTCTCCAAATTAATTTATAACTGGTTCTTACTCATACGTATTTCATAACTGGCTTCATGGCACGCCTGTCAGCCAACGTGGCACCAAGAGGAGTAGCCACACAGTCTGGAGAACCAGCTTCTGCAGCAACAGCTCCACAAATGGCCATTGATGAAGACACTGGGAAGGATCCACAAAGCACCTGTGCTTCAGTTCCACTGCAAGACAACCCCTGGTGGCAACTGGACCTGAGGAGTATCTACCACATAACTGCTGTGTCTGTCACCAGCATCAGCGACTGCTGCTCAGAGGAGCTGGACGGTGCTGAGATCCGCATCGGTCTCAAAAATGACACCAGCAACCAGAGGTGCAGGAAGAAAAGAGTACTTACTTGCTGTAGAAGTACTAGTACTTATCAGCCTTTGATTATCGCTTTCTTGTATTTCAGGTGTGCCATCATCTCCATTGCAACGGGACAGAGCAAATACAACTATCAGTGTGGAATAATGGAAGGTCGCTTTGTCCATGTTGTTCTTCCTGGACTACAGAAGAATTTGACACTTTGTGAAGTACAGGTGTATGTGCTTGGTAAGCTGCACACATCATGAAGAATGAAATGTTTATAATAATAATAATAATAATAATCCTTATTTGTAGAGCACTTTTCAAAAACAAGTTACAAAGTGCTTTAACAAGTGTAAAGAATAATACAAAAAAACAAGATAAGAGCATGAAAAATTAATATAAAATTAGTAAAATACAATAAAATAAAAGGGATAAAATAAAGTCAGATAAGATCGGGAAAGGCTCTCCTATAAAAGTATGTTTTAAGAAGGGACTTAAAAGAGTTCACTGACTCAGCCGACCTGATTTCCTCGGGCAGGCTGTTCCAGAGCCTCGGGGCCCTGACAGCGAACGCTCTGTCTCCTTTAGTAATGTTTCCCAGTTAAACCAAAAAATGTTTATGCCACAGGGTGGTCTGCCTATGGGAACTGAGCATTTCCCTTTATTCATTGGGCATCTCATGTTGAAAGAGCAAAAGGCATGACAACAAAAAACAACAGCAAAACCTAACCCTGTTTCAGGTACACAGGGGTGGACTGGTAATCTGGCATACCAGGCCAAATGGGGCTGATGTAATTTAAAAATTACTTATTTATACAATTGTTTAAAAAATAGGCTGACGACTGGCCCATAAAGCACGGTCAGCTGCCCATTAGTTCTATTTCCCTCTCCCCTCCCTGACCTCTGTTTCTTGTGTCAGAAGTGTAAAGGGAAGATACAGGCCAAAAAAAATAAAAATTTGGGCCGGATGCCGCCGAATGTGCCAAAAAACTCTTTGTTGTTTGTTACTGGCTGCAGTTGCTTCAACATCAGCTGCAGTGGTGGTCATTACAGTTTATGATTTAAAAAACTGTCAATAGTGATATTTCATGTAACAATTTTTCATCAGTAAAGTGAACCATGCTAAACAAATGGTATGGTAAAATATTACGTTACATAACAGCTATCACATCAGCAACCATTTTTCAGACTTTGAGAAGAGATCTGTTGTGAAGATCAGCACTGACTTTGACATGAGTGACCCGGTCATCCAACAACAAATCTTAAAGCAGGTGAGAAAGAGAAATTTTAATGGGATATTGTGTCATATGTACCTTCGTAAAGTCTATCACTGTGAGAGGGCATGGCGTGGAAGGTAAAACTTATTCATCTTAACATTTTATGTATAGGAATTCCAAATGCTGATAATAGACCCCTTTAACAGTGTTAGTAGTTATGATGAAGCAATTAGTAATTAATAGTTTATAAGAGCCATATCTATTAATATCCAAGTTGCTCATTATTAAAGTTATGAGAAATGTAAAACAGGTTTTTGTGAATGCTTCCTAGCTGGAGGCAAAGATGAAAAGCAAGGGGATCAGTGACTTCAAAATCCGCTGGAAGACGTCAGGACGAGTTTCACGCAAGACTGAAGACAGCACAGTAAGACTTTAATGTCATGTTTACTTCCAAGTGTCTTTCTTTTTGTGATAGTCATAATAATTCTTTCTTAAATTTTTAAAAAAGATGATGAAGTTGTTGCCATATTATTGAAAAAAAAGTCTTGGCAATAATTTCAATAATTTTATACATATATGTCTTTTTTTGGCAAGTGCAGTTTGGACCAAATAAGTACATAAGTACACTGTTAGACTTTAAATCAACTAATTGTCTTTTTCTTTATTTCAAAACATTATACTTTGGGATTTATGAAGTTGGTGTCCTTGTTTTATGTGCTGTGTGCTTTTTTTAAAGTGCTTTGTAACTTCTACTACATTGAGAAGTTCTGCATGATTAGAGTCAAGGCAAAATGTTTATCAGCATGGAAGTGCAAAAGGACACACATACTCACTGTGTATTTAATAATGTATTTTCTATGTAAATATACAATGTATATATAGGAATATATCTCATCTTATTATGTTGTGGTGTTGTTCTCAATCTTTCGATTGACATAATAACACAACCATGTGTTAGTCTTCGACTCTCAGTACCACCAACAATATGGTCTTAGGCTCAAAAGGTGTATTCTGTGCTTTTCTACATGTTTACCTGTAGAGGGAGTCAGACTATAGAGTGTGTGTGCTGTCTTTTCTCCAACAGGTGTGTGACACCGGAGGGAGCTGAATCAAGAGTCCTGCCACTCTGACTGGGCTGAAGCTGAACAATGTGGACCAGTGGACTGTGTGTACTGGATGGTAAAAACAGGAAAGCTGATAAAGATGAAAATGTATTTGTAAATAAACGCAGTGTTTTTACCCCCTTCTTTTTAATTTACTCACTGTAACTGTATACAAGGTTTCTTTTAAAGTAAGTTTGGCTGTGTGCAAACATTTAATTTTTAACTGAGCCACATTAATCTTACTCAGTCAATTATGACTAAATTAAAGAAGGTTGAAGCTGTCATTTTTTGCATTCAAAGATATTTTGTGAAAAAACAAATCTTTCTGTTAAAAGCCAATTATGGAAGCAGCAGCTGATGCGCATAAAAATTATTATTTCAACATTAAAATAGGCTAATTTACTTTCTTGCTGAGAGTTAGATAAGATGATTCTTTCACTCTCATGTATGTCTGTACAATAATTAAGAAGCTGTAGCCAGCAGCCAGCTGAAACAACAAAATATACACACAGAAAGTCTAAATTATATTATTGTTTGAAGAGTCTGTTCCTTACTTCTTAGGACACATTTCTACAAAAAACTTTGTGTGTGATGCATAGTTTGATTTTCTTTTATTTGTATATTGACTTCCTTATGTTTCATTTATAATCATTTATTTTTAATTATTATTATTTATTGTAAACTGTTACAGCTGCTGTTTGTATGTGTTTAACTGGCACTGTTTCTAGTAATATGCTAATCAGGCTGTGTGGCTCCTCGCTGACGATTGGTCTGGACACTGCCAGCCCATCCATATCCAAGACCCCTCCCCCTTCAAGTAGGGTGTCGTCCTGTTGCTTCAGGCAGCTCTCATTCTTGTGATCAGCTTGCCTCGTTGCCACTTGTGTGATATTGTTAAAAAAACGCTTTGGTGGACACGGCCCCTGAACCTAAGTCAATAAATATATGCATGTCACCTGGCTAACCCTACAGCTGTGCACATCGGCCCTGAGGCAGGTAGCGGGTAGGGTTAGCCTCCTTTGTGTTGCAACACTATAAACGTTTTTCCACGTTTTTTTCAAAGCATGTATATGTGACAGTTGAGATGAGATCGGGTTGATTATAGTGCATGTAATTAACTACTGTTGCTAACGTATTTCTCTCGGCCCAGGTTTATTTATTTATTTATTCATTTTCATCTAACATGACCCTGGTATAACGTTAATGCTGCAAATTGTTACAGATATGACCATTATACAAGCTTGGCTTTAATATGTTTACTAATACTTCCAGGTCACCTGGCCCACTTATCTTACTTTATATATCTATCTTCAAACGGAGATATGAAAAAAGGAATTTCAACAAACCAAAATCGTGCCGTTATTTGAATTAGGTTTAGTCGTTTTTCGTTTTTGGATTTAGAAACCAAAAACAGATTATTGTGGCCAGCCTAAGGCACACCTGTGCATCTTGATATGCCACACCTGTAAAGTGGATGGATTATCTCGGCAAAGGAGATAACACAGATTTTGACAGATCTGTTAACAATATTTGAGATAAATAGGCCTTTTTAAATAGGCCATAGAGAAAGTCTTAGATCTTTGAGTTGAATAGGGGCAAAAAAAAAAGTGTTGCGTTTATAATTTTGTTCAGTGTATTAACTGTGCAGTTGGCATCCAGACGATGCGGAGAGCTTCTTCACCTCTTGGTGGCGCTGGAGTCCATCCTTCAGGGGAGGGAGGGGAGTGAGGGCACTAAAAACCTGCGATTTATTGGTCCCTGCCTGTCGTCCTCACCTCATCTGCATACTGTTCTTTGAAGTTTTTGAAGCTGCTGTTGCTTTCGGGGCTGTGGCCATGATTCTAACTTTGGTTTTATTTATTCAAGCCTGCATCTCCTCAAGAAGTATAAACAAAAACTCAAGCTAAGTTCTTTGGTCAGCCTTCATCTACTTTGGTTTAACTTACTCTCCTAGTTTTCAGTGGCGTGGGGTGGGGTAAATTGCTGGGGAAGCCAAGTGAGAGGGGATGTGCTTTTTGGAGGGCAATTATCTAATGCATTGTGCTATTACAGTGCAGGGTATAATTTTACAAAAATTTTATCAAACTTTAAAGATGCACACTATCTGATGTCAGTACACACACTGAAAGTTGCATTTACCGAGACCTATGCTCTCTCTCTCTCTCTCTCTCTCTCTCTCTCTCTCACCACAGATAGCATACATAGCCCGCTGCTTATGGTGCAGTTTTAAGAATAAAAGAAGCATTCACAAGCTCAATCAGAAGATGATTGAAGACATTTGCATTAGCAGTGGTGCATGTATCAAATAGGCCTACATACTTCTTAATGCTTGGCCAAATGTTCATAACACAACATCACTGAAGACTAACAACCGAGTACCTGACCAACAGAGTATAGACAATTATTCAGGATGCCTAAGCTGGCCCAGTGCCAGGTGACAGGTGCTGTCTGTGGTGCTCATTGTCTATGTGTATACAACCACAGTAAAAACAATAAGGTTACTTCAACGGACTAGTCATTCACAGCTAAATCCAGGCAAGCAAAGGAAAACAAACAATGTAACCACATTAAAAATCGCACAAATAGCTGCAGTTAAGTTCAGAGAGGGGAGGAGGTGTCATTTCACTCACCCTATTTGAAAAGGAAGGCCATTCTCCTGTCCGTCATGGTGGCGAAGTGGTCAATAACCAAGTTATAGAATTTCCCACTGGCTTTTCGTCCTTCGCAACAACAGAGTCAGTCAAAGTTTGGCACTACCAGCTAGCCACTCTGTACGGATCTAGTTTTCCTCACTGAACGTCCAAAACCCCTTTTTCCTCTCCAGGCCAGCTCCAGTTTTGCCGTTGGTCTTCCGTCAGATTTAATCTTAAATTGCAGCTGTAGTGGTAGTTTAGTAAAACCATGTATCACACATCCAACGCGTAGCATTTAGAGGGGAGCTGTTTCACTTATTGTAAGATAGTGAGAAATGGGGAAGAGATGACCGCAACAGCTTATAAGATTTATGGAAACTATAAACAGTGTGTTTTTATTGAAATGGAAAATAGAGTCTTATAAAAACAGATGAAGCCTGGCTTCCCTTGACTTCTGGGAGAAAACGCCACTGCTAGTTTTGTGGCTGAGTGCATGATCATTAATAATGATCCCATTTTTGGATTGCTCTACTATGTGTTCCTGTTTATGACAAACCTACGTCTGGTAACAGATTGATATGTGTGCTTGGTGACATGCAGGAAAACCCCAGATGAAGCCCCAGAACAGATATAGGCTGGGCAGGTAAACCTTGAACCATCAGACAGGCCTAAATCAAACATGGGTGAAGTTTCTATATGAGGAAAGTCCACACATGCAACTAGTCATTGAAATGCATTCTGCTTTCCTGTGGTAGCATCTGTCCTGTGCAGCAAACCAACCCCCTCTAGTTCTTTCTATTACTGTAAATTATGACAAGTAAGATAGTAGATAAAAGAATGCTAGATTCATGTGTGACAATAATATTATTTAAAAAAAAAAGTTATAATCGTATGTCAAAGTTCTTTTAATATATTCTTTTCTGTTTGTTGAAATAAGCTACATAAATTGGTTTTAAACAGAAATGATTCTCAGTTTTTATACAGTCATGACAAGATTACTGTCAGGTTTGGGTTTGGGCCTTTTTGTAGCAGAAGGATCATTGATTGATTGATCACCAAAAATTAATCTACAACAATTTCGGTTGTCATTTCTCAAGAAACAATGTGAGGATTTGCTGATTTTTATATATAAGTTTTATATTTGTTTAAATTACATATCTTTGGGTTTAAGATGGTTGGTTGGGAAAAACAAATAATCTGAGAATGTCATCTTGGGTTCTTGGTAAAGTTGGGTGTTTTTCTATGTTTTAAAATTATTCTCACCAAAACATGCCACCGCCGTGTAATGCAGTGTTAGAAGGTTGTGTGGTCCGTGAAGTATAATTCATCTGCAGTTTCACATTGTATGATGAAAACAGCCAGTTTAGGGCGTATTTCCTAATGTCATTGTCCTACTTGCGCTAATGCAAATGTATATTGAATAGTGTGAGTTAATTTTTCCAGAGCCGATGCTGCCTAAACGATGTTAGCATTATGCTGTGTTATTGTCACATTGAATGAAGACGTGCAATGCAATTTAGCGCACCAAAGCGTCTGCTTGTTCCATTATCCAACTTGTACAATGAAAATTGAACAACAAAAACAGACTTAAAAAATGAAATAGTTTATTTGTCTCCTGTAACGACACATATGAGCGTTTCCCGTACAATTCTAGCAACAGGTGACCAGACCATAAGTACGTTGCTTAATCGCATGACATTAAACACGTGGTTAACGTTGTGAAAAGGTTGCTGTTTGGTTTAGACAACAAAACTAATTGGTTAGATTTAGGAAAACATTGTGTTTTGGGGTAAAGTTAGTAGGGTTTTTAAGTCATGAAAATGACAAGAATTCACACATGTGATGGAAGTCACATAACTCATGGTAGAAGTCAGTAAGACTATTTCACTTCTGTATTACTCAAAATAACTTACCGTTTACTTGGATTCATATGAGACTTGAATGCCGTTATCCTGTGTGAAAGTCCTAGGTTCCTTACATGGATTTTCTCGCTATTTATAATATGCCCTATTCCCTCCTTTGCTACCATTGTACGGCCACTAGAGGCCGATGAAAAAATTAACGGAAATATGAGTTGTACTAACATGCTTTTTCAAATGACCAATGTGGTAATTTTTCTGGGGAGCACAGGCTGGAATTTATTGCTGTAAATACACTTTTATTATAATTGACTGTGGACTGTCCCACTTTTTGTCATTTGTCACTTTTTGTTAAATCAGATTTTCCAGTTATATAGCTGCTCTGTGAGGCTGTGCTTAGTCAGAGCAGTGATTTGAGCTAAATTCTAATGTCAGCACTCTCCCACGGGCAATGTTAACATGCTGATGTTTAGCAGGTTTAATACAGTCACCATCCAAGTTTAGTCTGTTAGTATGACAACATTCGCTTATTAGTCTAAAGGGGATAGCCTGTTTACCAGCGGAGCAATAATGTAATGCACAGAAGAGTATAGAGCAGGTAGAAATAAAAATATTGTTCATTTGCATTTAAATGATGATGTCAGTCTCGTAATATTGCTATTTTTAGCAGAGATATTTGGAAGAGATTCTGAATGTGCAAATTGTGAGTTTGGATGCTGAACATTTCAAACAATTCCCTGAGGATTGAGAAGTGATGACCCCTACAATTGTGGTGGACTTTTTAGGATTGTGGGTGCCAAATTTCAAATCTCACCTAGGGCTTCAACACTGTCAGGGCCGGCCCCTGGCCTACTTTCCTATCTAACAGACTTTAAACAACATTATCAACCCATTGGAGTCTGACCACAAAATGCAAATCCAATATTTTTAGCAACAACTCAAATCTAACTCACAAAATATATTTTTCTTCTAGCAATTTGGCTTTCTTAGCAGTTAGATGCAACCCTTGTTTTTTGTTGTTGGGCAGGTAGTGTACAGTTTATTAGAGCTTGCTGCTCCTGAAATGGTGTTGTTGAGAGCGGTGAGACTGAACCATGCAGTTAGTAGCTGTTAAACTAAGACACTGAGCTAAAAGAGACTTCTGGAGGTGGTCAGAAGCAGCTCCTTATTCAGACAGCGGTGGGGTTAGCAGACCGTCACTTTAAAAAACTCTCAGGCGTGTTTCTATGCAAAGATGGAGCTGGAATGACCAAATTCAATATGCTGATAGTAATGCCAAATACTACTTACTTGATGAAATGTCATTCACAACTTTTCAGGGTCCAAGGTGATGTCCTTAAATGTCTTGTTTGTTCAAAAAGTCCAAAACCTGAAGATAACTCAGTTTCCAATGATGTACTGTATATGTAATAAAAGTCTCTCACCGGAGAAGATGGAACCAGAGATTTGTTGGCACTTGATTGACAGCCAATGTCTGAAATGATTTATTGACTGTCAAAATAGTTATTTTTCTGTTGATCATCTAATTGATTAATTCACTTTTATATTGTTGTTTCTTCATTAACAGATTGCAAAGTTGAAAGTGTCAAAGTTATCCTGCACTCAAATAAACTACGTTTCACTGATTCTTCATGTCACAACACTTTCCTGGTTGCAGTGAGACAAGTGAAGCAAAAAGTACATGATCAAGTTCATAAATCGCTGTCAGTGTCCGTTACTTGTCACAGTATACTTGGCTCCACTAGATCCACAAGATCAGAAATGTACTGTATAAGCTAGGAGGGTGGTGAAAGAAGTATTCAGATGCTTTGTAAAAATAACAATACCACAACGTACTACATACTCCATTACTAGTAAAATCATTTAAAATCATGCTATAATCAGAATAATGTACTTAAAGTATAAGTAAAAGTAATTATTCTGCAGACACATATTGAATTTGACATTATTAGGTTGGTAATACTGATCAATGGTTGACTACTATTTTACTGTTACAGGTGGCCAAGGTGAAGCCAGTACTTTATATTCACTTAGCTAGTTTAGTCCAGCAGTTCCCAATTTACGAGCCTTTTCAAATGGTCACAAGATAAATCTGAGGGGTTGCGAGGTGATTAACGTGAGAGGAAAGAAGAAAAAACAGAAAGGTTTTTTTGTCTTTTCTCTGATCTTTTTTTGTTTTAATATGAGTAATTTGAAAAGTTGCCGAATCAGTGTAGTGGATAAAAAACTACAATATGGCCCTCTGAAATGTAGTGTACCACGGATAACAATGTGTTGTATTTTAAAAGTTTATCAAATCTTAATCTGAAAAGTAACTACAGCAATGTAACTACATTGTCAGACAAATGTAGTGAAATAACGGCATGATAATCCACTTCTCTGTTGTTCAAAACAATCATAGTTTCACCACATTGTGGGTTAATAAACATCTTAAAAAACACGACTCTCTACGCGGGTGTTTGTTCGTTTGCACTTGTCAAAGTGCCCGCCCATTAATTTGCTTCCAAAACCAAGACATTCGCATTCATATTTGATTAATCAAATAGATAAAACAAATGTGAGCCTCTAAGCACAAAAGTCAAGATGAAGGACACTTGAGAAAATCCTACCTCACCAAGGTAGGAGAACAAACTCAAGATTCAAAAGCCTTGTCATCTGGGCTGTCAACCAAAGCAATGACACACACATTTAAAAATGTAGCATATATTCTAATACATGAAGTATGACATGAAATAAGTATTATTGCAATATCATATTTGAAATGTTTGATCACTAAAGACAGAACATTTACAATCCACAAGGATTCTTCAGAAGAAAAGAACCAGGACTGCCCTGTCTATCATGAGATATGTGTATATATATATATATATACATATACATATATATTTGCATATTTGCATTGCACTTATGGAAATGTTTGTGCATAATTTTAGCAGATTTGTAAATTTAATGTACATACTGACTGTTTTGAATATACTCATTAGGGTGTAACTTATGTTTTGTAGCTGTATGGATGAATTTCTCCACTTTATTTAATGAATTGGCATCAAACTTGACACTACTGCTGACCCCCTTGGTCAGTGCTTCTATTTTATTTTCAAGGTGCCCTTTTGTATCATGGGGACTTGATCTGAGTCACTCAGGTGTCAGGTGTTGCTAATATTTTGCATTCATGCATTTGAGTATGTGAATGGGGTTTGCATTTATTTATATGCAAATCAATTCAAATGCACATCATGGTAAATGAGGAACACCTGCATCTTGAGCTGTTTAGGCAACTGAATTCTCGCCATCATAAGCACGCTTTTTGCGTTAAAGCTTAATTTTTTATTTTATAAAAAACGATCCCATTCTTTAAGACATGCTTTGTGTTGAACACAATTAAATATAAATCATGGAGTGGAGTTGGAAATTCATTTTTATTGGGGGTAAGTCATACAATGATATACATGTGTTTAAAAGATGGATTTTTGTTTAAACTTTAAAAAAAACTTTTTAAAGTTCTATATATGTTTTAGTTTAGATATTTTCGTGTTGCTCATTTGTAGATTAAATCCTATATGGTGAAGAAGAACATGACTTCATTTATTTTTCCTAAACTGATTTATTAGATTTCCTAAATTAATATATTAGATTTTCCCATTGACAATGACACATTCTGAAACAAAAATGTAATTTTAAACAACAAAGAAACTGACTATGAAAATGTCAGAACTGCACACTCACATGAGTTTCGTGTCAATTTTGAAATGTATTTGCAGGGTCCATCCTTCTCACTTTCAGGATTACTCACCAGGCAGGTAAGACAAGTATAAAAGTTGTATGAATATGAATAAGTAAAAGTACTCATTCTGCAGAAAACCATCCTGTCAGTCGTTTTTAAATATACATGACATTATTAGATTGTCAGTACTTAACGTGGTGATTGGGCCCCCTTCAAATGGTCACAAGTTAAACCTGATGGGTCTCGATGTGATTAATAGAGGGAAGAAAGAAAACAAATGTATACATTTATATTTATTTATTTTGGATTGTGTTTCAAATGTTCTAGGTCTTGAAAAGTCTTAAAAAGCATTCAATGTAGTTTACAATCTAAAGTAACAGGCATTTTGTTAATTTGCTTGTTTGGATGCAGGATGAAGTTTTTATGAACAATTAAAGAACAATCTTTGACAGACTCATTAAGCTACATATGTAGTCCTTTTGTTAGTTTCTGTGAATAGATTTTCTGTCTTTAAAGGGGCATTATGCAGTTTGCAAAAAGGCAGTGTGACAACAGCTATAGACAGACAGGGAGACAGCTTTACACAAACTGGAAACTAAGGGAAACTCCCACTGCAATGTTACAGTAATATTTTTATCAGCTGCTTGAGGTTGAACTAATCGATGCTCATTACATGATAACTACCATTACTATCTGTGTATATTTCACCGGAGGCTCAGCAATGTGAGCACATCTGACGTAAATGTATGATAACGAAACGGTTAGTGAACTAGACTGGGTCGCGTTAGTGAAGTAATGTGGAAAGCGATACAACTTTGCACCAGAAAACATTTAACGTGACTCTCTCTGTGTTTCTCAAGCCTTTTTGATGTTTACTGTGTTGTGTTAACTTGACATTATCTCAATCTGTTTGGTCTGATGGGCTTCAGCACATAAAACTTTATTGTTGTTTTGTATCCTTACGTGGCGTTTATGTTGGAATCTGTGTTTTGCTGGGAGATGGTTGTTTTATGGTGTTAGTGGACAGTATGTTGTTAGCTGCGGTTTTGTCGATGTGATCAAAGAGAGCCTCGCAAGTGCTCGCAGAGTCCTCACATTAAAAGCACAATAGTGGCTGATGCAAGCAACAGAGAAAACTTCTTGCTTCATTTATAAGTAAGGCGACAGCCCATTGTCAATAAGGCAGTGAAAATTAGATTTATTAATTAGTGATTTCAATGAAAAACTACATACAGCCCCTTTAATTTTTCAGCATGCTTAGGCTTATCATCACATATTTGGCACTGCAAACAAAACAAAACAAATTATTTAGTCTATAATCACTATAATCACTTCACTGTGCCTACTTTCCAGCTAATGTGGCTCTGGGTGGAGTGGCTGCTCAGTCATCACTGTTTGACCCCTCGTTTCTGCCAGACGTGGTGATTGATGGCAAATCTATTTCAAACTATTTGCTTGGGAGCTGCACTGCCACTGATTGGGAGACCAACCCCTGGTGGAGACTGGACATGCGGGCTCCATACAACATCTCATATATTGAAGTCATCCGAAGATCAGATTGCTGCATTTATGAGATACAGGGGGCTGAAATACACATTGGTAACTCACTGGAGAACAATGGCAACAACAATCCCAGGTGATGTAATGGTTGTTTGTTTGAAGGGTAGGTTGTGCGATCAATTCTATCTTATTGGGGATATTTTTTCTGCCTTGTTAAACAAATTGAATAAAAGGACAGTTCAAATGCTCACATAAAGCAAGCTGCAGTGTGTGCCCGGCGTTTGATCCGCATTCATAAACCTATGGACACTTATTTTAATTTTTCAGGGGAAAATTCAGGGGAATCCAATCACACGTTTAGTGACGGCTTTTTCAGAGGTGTGTCAAGCAAACAAAGAGACTCTTTGAATGTCCTTCAGAACTCTTCAAAGTAAAAGCTCGACATAAAGCATTGCTGCAAAATACATTCTTGCGCTTTTATTTTAAAGTCACAATCACTTAAGAGGAAGTGGTTATGTGAGTAACTGTTGCTGTCATGACTGAGATCTATTTCAGCACAAGCGGGGCCAGATATTATTGTAGGGCTATTTCTTTTGATTTGCACTAACCAATCAGTAGCAGGTTATGTATCGGCCACACTGGTGTCATTTTCAACTGTGTGTGTGTATATATATATATAAAGAAAAACACAAAATTCAGGTGAAATGCATGTGAAACTGAAAGTAAATGGAAAAACTTCTTAACAGGCAGGAATCTTACCACAAATCTGCAGCACAGATGAAGTGCAGCTCACAGTTCCAAACAGAGCAAGGCTGGCTTCAGTTTTTAGATGTTTATGTTGCAAAACTCTATCAGCTACGTTACCACTCGTCACAGCGGTCTGTACTCTCAGACAGTTGCGAGCAGGTTATGCCAGTGTCAATCATTGGGCAGTGTTGATCTGATAAGTTAGGCCTATACATTTATATTTCACTGCGTGAGAAAATTAATGTGTGGCTTGACAACATGTGAAAAATTTAATTTGTCTCGCGAGACAGCTTTTTACCTGACCTTGTCACCACTTAATCTCCCAAGATCTCGTGGTGTGAGATGTCATCACACTCCCAGTAAATTATACTGTATATAAATTGTACATATACTCACTCTATTCATATATTTAATACCGTACATAATTAGTCATTTAGTGCTGAAACCTCATATTACCGTATATCCTGCTTCTTCATGTTATTATTTTTTAAGTTATATATTCAGACAAATCTTCATTAACTAGCATTTTTTGGAGGTAGGAATCGTCATCCTGCTGTCAATCAATAGCTTTGTTTTTCTGTCTTTTTACCCATCAGATGTGGAGTCATCACTGTGACCAGTGAAATTAAATATGTCTTTAACTGTGACCAGATGGAAGGACGTTACGTCAATGTTTTCATCCGTGGTGTAGGAAGGCGACTTCAGCTTTGTGAGGTCAAAGTGTACGCCACTACAACCCTTACAGGAAGTAATGCAGCACTGAGCAATGGCCTCTAAATAGTTGGTTCAATTATGCCATGATTTCTGTGTGAACATAATGCGGTAAAAATTGACACAATATTGTTTAGTGTTATTGATCTTTAGATTTACAAAACAACTTAATTGAAGAAACCAGTGTGTCCATGTTCAGCTTTCTGCTTGCTCAGACATCAATGGTTTCCAGTCCGTGCGTGATAAAATTTTCTTTGGAGTTCAAAATATATATACTTTTTCATATGTATTCATTTTTCGAAACACTAACAATCAGAGTAATGTTTGTGAAAATGTCAAGACATCTGAAACAATATAACACACAGGGAAGCAAAGCAAATAGTATTGTACAGGAAAGATAACAAGCTTCAGTAACATACTGTAACAAAAGCTTTCTATCCACACTCAAGGCAAAAACTACCAAGAAAAAAGTAAGTAAGATGCATGCAACATAACCTTACCGCAACAAAATGTGGAAAAATGTGTTTAATTGTGTAAAAAAAAAAAGTGTAATTTTTTTATACTGCCACAAAACAAAGAAGTGATTCAGAAATCCCATAAACACAGAAACTACAGCTATTTTTCCAAAATTCAAATCTTTACTTAAATTCCATCATCAGGTATAAATACATGTTATATGTGTCTAATACTTTGGTTTGATTTACAATTAGCAATCTGGCCTCGAAGATCTGCTAGCTTGGCTGTAGAGTATTTTGCCTTGTTGAACTGTACTTCAGTATTCACTAAGTGCTGTGTTTCTCCAAATGAATCAGTAACTGGTTCTTACTGAATACATTTTTTCACAAATGTCTTCATGGCACGCCTGTCAGCCAATGTGGCACCAAGAGGAGTAGCCACACAGTCTGGAGAACCAGATTCTGCAGCAACTGCTCCACAAATGGCCATTGATGAAGACACTGGGAAGGATCCACAAAGCACCTGTGCTTCAGTTCCACTGCAAGACAACCCCTGGTGGCAACTGGACCTGAGGACTATCTACAAAATAACAGCTGTGTCTGTCACCAGCATCAGCGCCTGCTGCTCAGAGGAGCTGGACGGTGCTGAGATCCGCATCGGTCTCAAGAATGACACCAGCAACCAGAGGTGCAAGAAAAAAAGAGTACTTACTTGCTGTAGAAGTACTAGTACTTATCAGCCTTTGATTCTCTCTTTGGTTTCATACTTACATTTCAGGTGTGCCATCATCTCCATTGCAACGGGACAGAGCAAATACAACTACCAGTGTGGAATAATGGAAGGTCGCTTTGTCCATGTTGTTCTTCCTGGACTACAGAAGAATTTGACAGTTTGTGAAGTACAGGTGTATGGGACTGTGCTTGGTAAGCTCCGCACATCATAAAGAATGAAATGTTTTTTGCACTTCACAAAATATGTTTATGTCACAGGTAGGCATGGGCCTGTATGAGATTTTGACAGTATGTTACCCATATGGTTACACGGTATTGTGGTATTGCGATTTAAGGCCTAAAATTTATTATTTTGAAATATCTAGGTAAAAAATATCAACTTTTTTCCACTTAACACAATATGTTTAATTTTTAAGCAACAACAATACTATACTGCTAGAATAATATCAAATAATGGCATAAAATTGATTATTGTTATTTTAGTGTCAATGTACATACACATAAGGGGAGAGAGAGCAACCTCAGCATTTTTTCTTTTCTTTTTTTCATGTCGTGATTTTGAATAGATGTAGCCTACACAATGGTGGAAGTATAGACTCGATACCACCTAAATTTAATCATTGTACTAAATCGCAGATATGTAGTACTCTTGCCACTGTGAAGTAACGTGTGGGGTGAAATTACCTGATGTTAGCTAGTTAATTAGCCATTATCCTCAGATGCAAGCCAATAGTATTTATTTCACCACTGCTACATAAGCTAACTCTCTTAGCTTGTTGCAAATGTTTCAAATAGTTCAAGATAGTGTTACCTTAAATTTAACGTAGAGTGAAGGGTTCAGGACTGCTCGCACCAACCGGCGGGTAGGGGTCGTGTAACCAGTGTTGGGCTGCAAGTAGCGCCGTTACTAGTTAAACTACATTTCTCAGCCCCTCGGTGGTAGCGTTGCTATTTTCTCAATCAAATAGCTTTTCAGTAATGAAGCTCGTTTATTGCCTGAGTAGCGCGGTAGCTTCCACACATGCTACATTTTCTCAAACATTTCTGAAGGATCAGTAAGTGACGCCACCGCTACACATGGACCTGTATTTGCAGCCGGCGGAAGCGCTTCCGTGTGACGGTGACATCACGTACCGATTCTTGGGCTGATGTCTGCAGGGGAATAAAGACATGCCTGACTGAGTTTACTTTCTATTGTGATAGTTACTGTAACACCTCTTGTGAGAAGGATCAGGGTCCAGCCTGGACACCTCTTCAACTAGTGAGGAGGAAACTTTGATATGTAGTGACAGAAACTTATATATACATATATATAAGTGACCTAACTATAAAATATTAAAAAATTATAAGTAGCCTAGATGTAGCTAAACTACTTTTGCCACATTGCTGTAGCTTAGCTTGCTACATTTCACTGGGGGGTAGCTTCTGTGTAGGGAAGCTTCATTTAATGTGGAGTAGCTAGTAGCTTAGCTCACTACATTTTCTAAGTAGCTTGCCCAACACTGCGTGTAACTCTATACGATGCACACAGGGTATTCCAGGTATGGGAGCTGAGCATTTCACCTCATTGGTTGGGCATGTCATTTTGAAAGAGCCATGTCTTTCACTACAAAAACAACAACAAAACCTAACCCTACAACAAAATGGACAAAGATTTTCACCTTTTTACTCACTGACTTTTTCAGGTACATGGTAACATTGTAAAAATATATTATTCTATTTATACTATTTCTAGCTTTTATCTTTTTAACAGTGAGTCCTGTGAAACAGTTGTAAAGCACACACTGCACATCCATTTAAAGGTCTTAATGAAAGAGTAAGTTGTTTTTTTTTTGTTAGTTTTTTTTTAAACCTGTCCTGCCCAGCAGCCTGGTATAGAGTATGATGAGCTGGATACCATATTGTGCCAGACAGATTTTACTTTAACAAGAGAGTATTAAAATACTCTTTTGTCTGTTTTATTATTTATTTAATTATGTATTGATTTGTCACTGGGCTGGACAGGGGGGCAGATATGGAGATGGGGGACACAGACAGACAGCACAGAGAAAGGACAACAACTGTAAGAGAAGGCGGATGGAGGGTGGGGACAACAGGGAATAGCAGAGGGAAACACCAATTGCAGAAAGTAACGAAACCTATAGCAATAGAACAGAGAGGGGAGCTTGGGGAGGAGAAAAACAACAAACAAACACAAACAAACACAAACAAACACAAACAAACAAACAAACAATAAAAATAATAATAATAGTAAAAGACAACCAGCCGAACAGCAGCAATAAACAGCTGACATAGTATGACAACTAAGAGAAAAATGAAAACAAGAAACAGTCACACACACTAAATAAGCAACACAGCACAGCCAGGAGAGCTGGAATAATAACAATTAATTTAAATAAGTAACTGAAAGAAAAGCATCAGGAATAATTCTAATAGGGACAACATAAGAAACCCAAGAAAAAATAACAATAAATACAAAGATTCCCAGATGCACCGTGATGCAAATGCGGAAGACCCCGACCCAAATGCCAGTTGACAACGCAATGCCGACGGAACGGAACCCGCGGAAGAGCAGCACCCGGACTGACCGTGGCGCGCACACAACATAAACCAGTGCTCCCCCCCACCCAGCACCCTACCGCTGCGCAGCGAACAACCAAAACGCCCAAATGCCATGCAATTATCAACACCAATGCACAAATGAGGAGCCCAACGCGCACACTGCGCGAGCACGGCAACACCCAATGCCCAGCACCCCCCTGCGAATCCCGCGTGCGAGGTCGGGCAAATGAGAGAGAGAGCGAGCGGAAGAACACAACAGCGAAAGCCAGTGGAGAGAAACACCAGCAGCAAGTCCCAGCCCAGCAGCAAACCCGCCGCGCAGGTCTCCGTGCACCCGCCAATAAAAGTCCGCCGTCCCCCCCAACTAAGGCCGCCTAGGCCGGAAATGCCTCCCCCGGACTCCAATGCACAAATTAAACGCCCAGCAGCCATCCAGAGACCCTGCCCAGGGAAAAAGCACAATGCATCAACATGCATCGACAATCACCCTACAATCCCACTGCAGCCCTCCAAACCGCAACCGGATCAACCCGCGCAGTGCCCAGAGACCCCCACCCCCAGAAGCCAGGGCACCCCATGACCCCCCCAAAGCGCATGTCCCGGGGGAAGCTGTATCCTGCCCCGAGGAAGAACAGCAGAACGGCATGCCTGGAAGCTCCCCGCACCAGGGACAAACAGCTTTTTCCTGTGTGGGTCACGTCATTTTCTGTTCACACTACACAACTTGCCGTCTTGTGACAGGAGTCTTGAAGTTGTTGTGGCATTCACACTATGTGAATGATAGGTGACAAGGGGTCACATCCTACATAAGCTGACAGCGACTGTGTCATTCGACGCTGGTCTCCAAACCACATTTTGTCAAGAAAACACACCTGAAATGTGAAACAGAAAATGACGTGACCTACACAGGAAAAAGCTGTTGTTTGTTATAATAAAGATACCAATTATAAAGACAAAAAAATATGGGTGAATGAATGCATTAGCGCATGCAGGTAGCAGAGATTGTCTGAGCTACAGAGAGAGCTGGAGGGAAGTGAAACGTGTTTTGCGGTAAAAAAGTAGCTGCCTGCTCTGCCAGCTACCTGCTCTCATTGGCTGGATGTGGATGTCGAGTCGTCCGACTCTTCTAGATATTTGGCATGCTAGATATCTGGCAGACGTCGGCGATGTGGCAGTCATGCGTCGGGGAGCCATTTTGATGCGTCATTGAGTAGTTCACACATAACGACTGATGACTGCCAATCAACCGCTTATTTACTCCCGATCATAGCCTGACGGTTGCCGAGCTAGCTGAGCGGCAAATCAGGCTAAAATCGTGTAGTGTGAACTAGGCTTTAATAACCCCTGAAAATCCCCAGCAACTTAACTTCTCACTTGGATGCAGTGTACAAGTGTACTTCAGGACCTCACCACATCACTGTTGGGTGTGGTAACAAACAACAAACCAGCAGTGAAACAGGCTAGAAACTCTTTAAAAGAGAGGGCACCTAAACACGGGTTTTTAGATTGCTGTTACTCTTTAAGGAAAAAACATGACCTTTTAAGTTTAACCACACAGATGCAAATGTGCAAACCATTTACAGTACATATGTTGCAGAAAGCCTGGAATTGGATACGATTAATGTTTAGTCTTCCTTAAAGAGAACGCACAAAACTTAACAATAGCTTTTCCAAATTCATTTTCTTTTACTACAATGTCAAATTTTATAAAATAGCAACAACGTAAAACCAACAACCAGCAGCCTTTGTTATATTTCTGCCTGTAACGGGTAATATTACTAATATATTTTGTTGATCATTTCTAATTTAATTTTTTAAACTCATTTATCTTCACTAGAAAATGTGGCTTTGAGAGGAGTGGCTTATCAGTCTTCCCTAAGGTGGAAAACCACAGGTCAAGCAAGCAACGTTATTGATGGCCGTCAGTTTTCAACTTGCAGTGTAACTGAAGACATACCTGGTCAGTGGGTACAAGTGGATCTATTGGCTCCCTACAATGTGACTGTGATACAGCTTGCCTTCAGTGAGGACTGCTGCTATGGTGATATGGTCCAAGTGGATGGCAAAAGGTAAATATACGGTCAGACAAAGTTGGATGAATGCTTTGCCCATTATGCTGATATTTATATTATGTGAAGACTGTCCTTCCAAGAAAATCTACAGACTCAGCAGCAATTGCAAATGCCCAAAAAATTCCGTTAACCTTCAAGTAACAAAGCTCTCTAGTGACTACAGGATTAATTACTCTTGTGAACTGATGTTGGTACGTAAAAATTGAAGAGAGAAGATTTACCCTGTTTGAACATTTAAAGGGGGCATTTTGTTGCCATAAGACTGTCCGACAGCGTGTTTGAACAGTATCATGTAAGCAGTTTCATTGTTTAATAACTTTTTAGAACAGAATTTATAGGACTTACAGGCCAAATTGTTGTCCAGTTCTCTACTGAGCTACCTTCTATAGCTCAATAAACTCCCCACTGGAAGGGTTTCAGGACAACTACGGCGGATACAACTCGAGTTTCATTATGGGCTTTATTGTGCACACATACACAATACTCGTCCACAAACTAGGTAGCCTGAATGCTACCGCTATGATATCTGTTAGTCTAGTTAGTTTTGTTAGGTTGTAAACCTGCAATGAAAACACAAACACCAGAATTACCTAATAATATTACCCAGTCATGTGATATTAATTTTTCATCTGAATTACTAGCCATGCTAGTTTAGTCACTTACCAGTCCTGAACATCAACTAAATGAAAATGAAACCTAAAGGTGAAACGCCTGCGCACTGTACCTAATGAAGCATACACAGAAAATATAGTCTGGAGACTAGGAATAATAATAAACCTTTAACCTAGCAAGAAGATAACATATATGGCTTCGTTTGGAATAAGTCGTTAAAAGTACACACTTATTTCTCGGATACTCCAGAACATAATAATAACACCCATCACTTATGATATATATGTAAACCACTAATTATACCTGCTGGAAAGTTGTCGACACTGTTACTAATGATGTAATTTTGTATGTATGTAAACTGACGTCCAAAGTGTTACATCACTTTATCCATTGTCTCCAAATTGTGACAATTTTTATTAAAGTCATCTTTTGGTCTCTGGTAGATAGTGCAGTTACAAGAGCACAAATAATACATGAATATGTTTAAATAAAATATGTATAATAAAATGAGTGAAGGTACAAGAAATGTCATGTGCACCTTCTTTGTTTGTTTATCTCTTTTTCAGCTGCAGGGTCATCTCCAGTTCACAATCTCTGGTGACTGTGGATTGTGGTGGAATTGTGGGTCGGTATGTGACTGTGAACCATCCTGATATACCACTGTCTCTGTGTGAGGTGGAGGTCTACAGCACTTTGAAGAATCCTTACAACATAGCCCCTCAGCAGCCGCCGGCCCATGGTACACAGATTATGCAGTTTTATGAAATCCTTGCAATGCAAAACTGGAAATAGAAGGTCATCACATTTGCAGATGATACTATTATTTACATTATAATCTCTATGACAATAGTTCTGCTGAAACAGTCAGTTCTTTAAAATTAACTTTTACTGTCCTGATTTCTTTTTCTTTGTTTTTAGCTTTTTATTATTTTCCATTTAACTCTTTTAACCCCGATTGTAACATTGTACTTTTATTATATTTTATGTTGCTTTTAAACTTTTACATATTTCCCTGTTGCTTTTATGTTTTATGTAAAGCACTTTGAATTACCTTGTTGTTAAATTGTGCTATACAAATAAACTTGCCTTGCAGTGCCTTGCCTTTGTTAGCTAATGTGGTGGTAGTGGCCGATTCCATGCTGATGATATATTTTCCATTCATAAATGCAAATTGCTATTTCAAAATAAAGATTTAACTTTTAGCCCTTTTATAAATGCCACAGTCATGCTAAGTAATTGCACTCAATTATTTAAGATTAATCTCTACTTCAATCGTTTTCACAGGCAATCATGCCAGGCCTTCATTGCTACATCATCCATTCACAAATAAAATTAGTGGATTTTTTTTTTCTACCAACAGATTACTGCTTCTTCGATTCCTGTAGCCGTGACTACGTTCTCATTTACAGTGAACCTATAACATGGTTTGAAGCCCAGACCTACTGCAGAGATATGTACACTGATCTGGCCACCATCAGCAACGTTCAGGACATGAATAGAGTCATAGACAAAATGGAGAATGACTTCCACGATTTTTGGATTGGGCTGTATGAAGATGTCTTAACCTGGAAGTGGTCTTTGTCAGATGAGGGTTACTATGGAGATGGTGAAGATGAGTTCAGGAATTGGGATGTCGGTGAGCCCAGCAAGACCGCCATCCAGCACTGTGCTTGCATACAACAAACGGGTGAATGGAAAGACCTGGACTGTGACATACCTAATTACTTCTTATGCTTTGATGGTAATATTATGGAAAATATTATTCACATGTGTTACCAAAGTAAATGTGGTTGATGAGCTGGTCACTATAGGCATTTGTCTTGTTAAACATTAAAGTTCATGAATATATTTTTGTACATACAAAATGATAAATTAATTAAATGTCTTGAGGGTAGGAAGTGAATTTAAAAAATTTTTGAAACATACACTGCAATGTTACATGTATGTGTAGGACATGTGCGTACCAAACCAGTGATATAGTCCTTCAAATTATCTTGCAAAACAATATCATAATAATGAAAACACTGTAATTAGTTGGCTTATTACAATTGCTCCCACACCAACAACTACTACTTTACCACAAGGTAAAGCACCACTGTGTGGAATTTTATTAAAAAAAAAAGAGTATGTGTTGGTACATCATGATTATTTCTTTATTCACAGGCAGAGATGGGGCACCAGCAACAAAGATTCTCGTGGAAACACCTATGATGTGGGCCGATGCACAGCTCTACTGCAGGGAGTACCACACAGACCTGCTCAGTGTGAGGAACCAGGCTGAGAACCAGGAAATCCAGATCATGGTGCCGGCAGGAAAGCTGGCATGGATCGGCCTGTTTGGAGACTCCTGGAAGTGGTCTGATGGGAGTATCTCCACATTCAGATACCAGGGTCTGAAACCCCCAACAAACGTAGGAGAGGGTCCGAACTGTGCTTACATTGACAGAAAATGGAGCGTAAGATCCTGCAACACCAAATCTATGTTTCTTTGCCAATGTAAGTGTTATACGAGTTTATGCTTTAAATTACTCCTTAAGCAAAACATGAATTAGTTGATTTACAAAAAGTTAAATTTCAAGTAAAAATTTCAAAACCTTTGCTTATTGAAACTTCCAATGTGAGGATTTACTGCTTTTCTGTGTTTTGCATCGTTATTAAGTAAATGCTTTTGGTTGGTTGAAAAATGTAATTGACATTTTTCAATGTAAGTTCTTTTTATAAACTAAATTATTTAGTTAATTGAAAAAAATATTGCTAACAGTTAAAATTCATAAGTAGTTGCAGCTCTACTGCAAATTTAAAAAGTTTATTAAGAAAGTATTTTTTTTCTTTCAGTACCAGTCTATTATTCTTTGTTATTCTTTGTTGCTGCTTACCCAGAATTCATGCTTGATGAAAAATTATGATTTTCTAGAGTAAATTAACATATTTGAAAGTAAAACCACTTTTTTACCCTTGTGAAATGGATTAAATTTGCCAGGCATTCAGCATTTTACTGTTCACATTTTCGAAAAATGTATTTAATTTATTTTCAAAGTGCATTGAAATGAACCTGAACCAATGGCTGCTTGGGGGATGGAAAATTATTCCTAAAACTCAGTTTATGATTAAAAAAATTTGTCATCAATAAACTGAGCCATGCTAAACAAATGGTATGGTAAAATATTACATAACATAACAGCTATCACATCAGCAACCATTTTTCAGACTTTAAGAAGAGATCTGTCGTGAAGATCAGCACTGACTTTGACATGAGTGACCCGGTCATCCAACAACAAATCTTAAAGCAGGTGAGAAAGAGATATTTTAATGGGATATTGTGTCATATGTACCTTCGTAAAGTCTATCACTGTGAGAGGGCATGGCGTGGAAGGTAAAACTTATTCATCATAACATTTTATGTATAGGAATTCCAAATTCTGATAATAGACCCCTGTAACAGTGTTAGTAGTTATGATGAAGCAATTAGTAATTAATAGTTTGTAAGAGCCATATCTATTAATATCCAAGTTGCTCATTATTAAAGTTATTAGAAATGTAAAGACAGATTTTTGTGAATGCTTCCTAGCTGGAGGCAAAGATGAAAAGCAAGGGGATCAGTGACTTCAAAATCCGCTGGAAGACGTCAGGACGAGTTTCACGCAAGACTGAAGACAACACAGTAAGACTTTAATGTCATGTTTACTTCCTTTCTTTTTGTTATAGTAATTTTTTCTACACTTTTTAAAAAGATAATAAAATTAGTGAAAACAAAGTCAAGGCAATGGCTAACATAATCATATTTTCATCTTTATAGCAAATCCAGTTTGGACCAAATAAGTACACAGAAGTCAAAACAAAGGAGGTACTGTAAACTAATTTCTGAATTTTAATATAATTTAGAATTTAAATTTCTAGTTTTCTTGGTCTTTGTCTTGATTTAAAAACATTATACTTTAATGTTTGTGAAGTTGGTCCTTGTTTCATGTGCTGTTTTCTCACTTTTTCTCTTTACTTTTTCACCTCTTTTTTTTTAAAGTGCTTTGTAACTTTTACTATATTGAGAAGTTCTGCATGATTAGAGTTTGTCTATTTACTGACCAGGTTAAAGCCAGAACACTGGCCCACTGTTTCTGTTGTTTCTGCTGACTTGATGCCAAGTCATATTCAATTTATTTGACTTGTGCAAGTTTTGGCATAGCAGTAAAAGATGTAAAGGGAAATATGTTCATAAGCAGGGAAGTGTAAAAGTACACACATACACATACTCACTGTGTATTTAATGTATTTTCCATGTAAATATACAATGTAGGAATATATCTAATAATAATTCACCTTATTATCTTGTGGTGTTGTTCCCAATCTTTCGATTGACATAATAACACAACCATGTGTTAGTCTTTGACTCTCAGTACCACCAACAATATGGTCTTAGGCTCAAAAGGTGTATTCTGTGCTTTTCTACATGTTTACCTGTAGAGGGAGTCAGACTATAGAGTGTGTGTGCTGTCTTTTCTCCAACAGGTGTGTGACACCGGAGGGAGCTGAATCAAGAGTCCTGCCACTCTGACTGGGCTGAAGCTGAACAATGTGGACCAGTGGACTGTGTGTACTGGATGGTAAAAACAGGAAAGCTGATAAAGATGAAAATGTATTTGTAAACAAACGCTTTGTTTTTACCCCCTTCTTTTTAATTTACTCACTGTAACTGTATACAAGGTTTCTTTTAAAGTAACTCTGGCTGTGTGCTAACATTTCATTTTTAACTGAGCCACATTAATCTTACTCAGTCAATTATGACTAAATTAAGGAAGGTTGAAGCTGTCATTTTTTGCATTCAAAGAAATTGTGTGAGAAAACAAATCTTTCTGCTAAAGGTCCACTATGGAAGCAGCAGCTGATGCACATAAAAATGAATACTTTGACATTATGGAAAACAGGCTAATTTACTTCTTGCTGAGAGTCAGATAATATGATTCTTTCACTCTCCTGTTTGTACAATAATTAAGAAGCTGTAGCCAGTAGCCAGTTAGCTTAGCTCTGTCCGGTAACGCACAGCATTTTTATGACTATTTGACTTAGGAAATATTTCTGAAAAGATGCATTTTAAGGTTTAAAATATTTATCGGTTTGCTTATGAAAATGTTTATAATACTGAGTGTAAATAAAAATGAAACCACAAAATGTACACACAACAATTATATAATTGTTTGCTGTGTCTCATCTCATTTCTTAGGACAAATTGCTTGTATTATTATTATTATTAGTAGTTTTAAACCACTGTGTGTGATACCAGTTTTTGTTCAACTTGTCTATGTTTTACATTGATTGCTGTAAATCCTGCATTGAAAACTGCTATACAAATATTATCATCATTATTACTATATTTAAATTCTTGGAAATGTCAGTAGTGTGAGGGTAGGATAGCATAAGTGTACACAATTATTAACAGCAATAAAGCAATAAACAAACACTGATTTTGAGGTTTTACTTTCAGATATAATTATTGATTAAAAAATCTAAATATCAGGTGGGGAGATTTGTCATTTCGATGCTCTGCCTCTCTCCTTATCACATAAATCTTCCATCCCAGCTTGTGTGGAGGTGAGTTGTGATCAACGAAAGACTTAGCTACCTGTGCCTCGAGTTTACTGCTAATTAGCCAAAAGACAAAATATAGTCAACTAGTATCTGGCTAACATGCATAATGAGCTACTAGCTAATGTAATAAGTTGGCTAAAGTTCAGCTTAGGCAATATCATGGCCATACAGGCTGTACATGTACATACTTGTACCTAATGGAGACACTACAGGTGAGTACAGTAAAATGTAGCCTATGTCATCACAATCGACACATTGATATGGAAATTAGGTTAACTAATTAAAATGCGCAAATTTGCCAACATTTGCCAAGGCAGGTGAATAAGATAAACAAAATAACTAAACCATATCACCACAGAACTTACGCAGTTAATTACTGACATGTTACGTTCAAATATGCAGATTAAATTTACATTTAGCTGATGCTTTTATCCAAAGTGTCTTACAATTGCTATACATGTCAGAGGTCGCACGCCTCTGGAGCAACTAGGGGTTAAGTGTCTTGCTCAGGGACACATGGTGGATGTCTCACAGTGGTAATTGAACCCAGGTCTCCCACACCAAAGGCAAGCATCTTATCTATGCGCCATCACTGTAAAGCTGTCAGTCCAAAAGGTGTTGACAGGTCTTTAAATATATGGACTAACACTTCAGAACAACTAAAGTTAATATTTTCTGATGTCACAACCCAAAAAGATTGGGAACCACTGGTTTTGTCTTTAAAAAGGTGATATGTACAATGTATTTTACTATCCTATCATGTTTCTCAAATCACTCTTTGTTCACTGATCATAACCTGTATTGAGGTGATATTGATACATTTTCCAGGCCACAAGACAAAAAGTTTCACAACCACTGCTTACTAACACATTAGCATCACCGACAACAGAATTGACTTTCATCCTGTTATTGTGCAAGAGTAGATATTTACCTTAAATTTCCATACATTTTCCCTGCCTGCAAACCACTATATGAGGAGGATGTACTGTTTGCATGCATGTCCCTCTATTTTGAAAGTATGTCATTTTAAAGCCATCTAAAGGAACCTTTTGTGGAAAAAGTGTTTCTTACTGTTAATCTCATGCATGACCCCTGCTTGCTTTGCAGAAGAAAGATCTGAAATTCACTTTTGCTGCTGTTTCCCTGTATGTCTCCTTAGGTCAGCAGGATGACATGACAACATATGTTTATTACTCAAGAGGAACAAGCTTGGTGGACAGTTAAAAGCTTTGCAGAAGTAACCACACTGACATAGCAATGAGGTGATTAATACAGAGATAGATGACAGTTTAGTCAGGAACCAGGAAGTGTGGATCGGTCTGTTCAATGATGCCTGGATGTGGTCGGATGGACAAGAGACATCCTTCAGGTACTGGCTGAGCGGCATGAGCGGCACACAGAATTTGGGAAACTGTGCTTCTGTTGCAGTGTCTCAGCATGGATGCTGGGTTGAAGCTCCTTGTAACAAGAAGTCCACGTTTGTCTCTAAGGGCGGTGAGTTACTGAAATGCAAATTAATAAATGAATTCCTTGTATATGCCACCAATTTATTAGACTTTAGCAGTGAGGAAATAGGTGAGTTAAGCCCACACTCACTATATGATCGTGCACCTTAGAGACTTTGCCATGGATTGGGCGTATTCAGAGGACAACACCAGAGATATAGAATTTTTTGTGACTTTAATTTCAGGGAATTTTTCTGACTTTTGTTCTCGTAAATTTAAAACTTTCATCTAGGATTTTTTTTCTCGGTTTATTAACCCCCACCCTGGCTCTGTATTTTTTGGACACGTAAAATAGTCAATCTAAATATGTGAATACACTTGGGATAATTCAAGTGTAGCCTACACACGGGCTACATCTAAGAAACTGTCTCGTTAATTACTTAAGATCTCCCTAAAATCACTGAAGCTGCTGGGCTGAATGAAAATAATGCTGTTGTGTTAAGAATAACTTCACTGAATGAAGTTCTTCACGTCATGAAGTTACTCCTGAAGTTACCTGGATAAACCAGTTACCTCACGTTGTAGTACAGGCCAGTGCTCTCCATAATAAGTACAATAAGAGAACTATTGAAAGGCGATGTAAATAAGCACTACCTTTCTTAAAGCGGCTATAATAAATAATTTTATATTAACAATGGATCATATAACCATTTTAATGAGAAAGAAGAATTATCACCCAACTTTGTAGTGTGCTCTGTGGATCTTTATAGTGTCTTTCAGGTTCACTCCCACTGCTCTCATCAGCGTCTAGCAGGCAGCAGTTTTAGGCAAAAAAACAAATAATCCTGATACTCAGCACCAAACAAAAGACAGAAAAAGTTAGTGACTAGCATGGTGGAGCATTTGGCAGCTAAAGAGACAGATATTTCCCTCAGGACTTGGTGGAGAATATTGGACTTGATGAAATGCAAAACATTTTCCTCACCTCCACTGTCAGGACAGTAAGAGGATGCTGTTTTAGTGTCAAAAATGGACTTGTCTTTCAGAGTAATGAGCAGTTGGAGCTCGCAGAGAACGCAGATGTGTGTAGCCTCCAATCTTGTTGACCCCAGACACATTTCACCTAGACTATCAGCTGAAATCCACTGACCCAACAACAGTGGGATAAAGTTTTGAGTCGAGACAAATAGGCAGATAAAACCTCTTGAAATACTTAAAGGAACATAACATTTTGGAAAATACACTTATTCACATTCTTGTTAGATGAGATATTCCATGTCTTTATGGTTCAGCATAGTCCTGTTGTCCTGCTGACCGAAGAGTCCTCCTGAGTGGCTGCCACCAGAAACACATCCCAGCCTGTTTGAGCAAAACAGTCCTGCAGGGTTCTCTCAGTCTCTGGGGTCCAGAGTTTAACTTGTTTGGTGGCAGAGTTTGTTTCAGTCTTTGTCTGTAGGCCGGGTACAGAGGAGATGCAACAGAGAGATGTGGTCCTAAAGTCCGAAGTGGGGGCGGGGTGCAGCTCTGTATGCACCATGTATGTTGCTGTAAACATGATCCAGTGTATTCTTTTCACGGGTGGGAATGTCTATGTGTTGGTAATATTTAGGGAATACAGTCCGTAGGTTGCACTGGTCTTGTCGGAGACTGCAGTCCGGTCTCCCCGGTGCACGGAGTTAGTCTGTAGCTGAATGGTGTTTTCTAGCACGCAACCTGAGAGCCAGGTTTCGGTGAAAATTAGAGCGCAGCACTCTCGCATTTCTCGTTGGACTGTAATCCTGGTTCTGAGCTTGTCCAGTTTATTTTCCTGCGATCGCACGTTGGCTAGCAGGAGGCTGGGTAGTGGTGGTCGGCTAGCTTGGGCTTTTAGTCTAGCATGAAGCCCTCCCCTCTTTCCTCTGGTGGGCACTCCTTGGGCCAGCTTGTTCAGTCGAGCTCGGAGCTTCAGGGCCTTCCTGGGAGTAGTGGTGGTGGCCTCGGGAGCAAAGAATGTGCTGTAGCTCTGGTGGTATAAAACCAGTAAATTCAAAATGACTGTGTGTGTTAGTGTGTGTTATGCACTCCAGAAAAAAAAAATAAGAAAAACCCTGCATTTGGGAGCAAACACGTCTGCCTCGGGGGGCGCCATGTTCATATGTAGGTGTTGCTGTTAGATGAGTAGTGGAGTCTGTTTATTGTAAACTCATACACTTGTATAAGCGGCTGTCATCTTGGTGTTGACCTGGTGACCAGGATTGGACTGACCAGGACGAGGATAAAACACTGCAGGCAATGTTTTGCAGCAGATTTTCCCTCCAATTTTCCATCTGTCGTGCTTTGCGTTGGGATGTATGGGCCCACTTGCTCCGCTCAGCTCCTTTGGCGACAGCTGAAGTTGTCCGTATCACCCGGAATGATCCTAAATGCCAAGGATGATGTCACTGTTTTCACTGCCTGTCTGAATGTTGTGGAGTTTTCCTGATGTAGGATCAGGAAAAGAATTTTCAGGACAGCATTTAACAATACTGAAAAAGAAACCCTTGGTGCGCACCGTAATATTTACAATATTTCCCATCTCTCCTTTTGATCCATGGTTGAGACCATGCCAGCAAACATCTTTAGAAGAAAAAAAAATTCAGGAGAAAGCATTTGCACATGGGGGAGACAGACAGCATCTACTTTGCATTTACTTTTTACACTGGGTCGTTTGAAACCAGTATGGGCCTAACATTTGCATACAGCATTAGTAAGCAGATGAAAAAAGAATGCAAACAATGGGTTGATGAGAACATCTTTTGTGGGCAGGAGTTCTCCCTGTGGAAGAAAATTTCATTTAATGCATATGTCGTGTCTTGTTCCTAGAGTGAAAGAAACAAAATCTACAAAAACAAAAAACTGAGTTAAAGTTAAAAAGACAGAAAGATTTAACTGAGTAAGGCCTGAATCAAAAGAAGAGCTAGACACAATCCTACTTCAAATCGTTAAAATCACAAAAGCCAGTCAAGGTGCTATGAGTCAGTAAAAATCTCTACAAAAAAGATTGTAATCCACGGATGGCTATAGCCTGCTAGAGCCAAAAGAATTTAGACTTTTGTTTTGGAAAATCTTAGATTTCCTGTACCCAATTCATTATCCAAATTAACACACCTATTTTGGAACAAAATGCACCTTATTATTTGAAAAAAACCCTATGACCATTCTCTGACAAAATAAAACTAAATAGTGACATTGTGTCACTTAAACGATCCCCTGGTTTGGCAGAAACACACAAATATATCATCACCACCCATTCTACAAATGTGAAAACAGAACCGAGAGATCTCGAAACTCCAACCCTCTTTTACTTCTTTCTTTACAGGCAGGATGGCGGAGTTGCATGGCGCCTGAGGGCATTCCCACAATGGCACCGTTTTCTACGAGAATGTGACTTTGTGTGTGTGTGTGTGTGTGAGCAAGTCTGATAGCTGTTTCAAATGTATCAGAAATGTTGATGAAAAATTTGATGTTTTAGGGGCAGTAGGAAGCACTTCCTATGATGCACTGAGCTCCTCTCTCCTCTACTTTCTCTCCCTCTGTATGCAACCTCATCCCATTATTGCATGTTACTAACACAACTTCTTCCCTTTCTGGTAGTCTTGTGCTTTCTCGTCCCTCTCCTCACTTCCTGCAGGTTTTCTGGCTCTGTGGCTGCGGGTCACCTGCTGCCCCCGTGTTCCTGCTCGACACCCTCTGCTGCAACGACTATTGTTACTAGTCCTATTATTATTATTGTTATTATAATAATTAACATTATGACTGTTACCATTAACACTACTATAAATATCTGTACCATTATTTCATCTAGTCTATAGCAAAATCACCTTTACTGTCTGTACCTCTGTGTGTGTATATTGTGCAGGATGCCTCCCTCTCTCTCTCCTTCCATCCCTCTCTTTTTCTCTCTGTTCCTCTCCTGCCCTCTCTCTCTCTCTCCTTCACCCCAACCGGTCGAGACAGATGGCCGCCCACCCTGAGCCATGGCTCTGCTCGAGGTTTCTGCCTCTTAAAAGGAAGTTTTTCCTTGCCTCTGTCGCCTAGTGCTTGCTCTTGGTGGGAACTGTTGGGCTTCTGTAAATAACGTCATAGAGTACGGTCTAGACCTGCTCTTTTATGAAAAGCGCTGTGAGATATGTTGTGATTTGGCGCTATATAAATAAAATTGAATTGAATTGAAAAATTGAATTGAAATTGAACTTTAAATGTGATAAGTGAGACTTTTGTTCCTGAGACTACAAGAATTGTCACTTTAAACACTTTGTACATTAAATGTCAAACTAGGGAGTGTTTAAAAAAATCTGGTGTTAACTGTACGTATTTTTGTTATGTAAATACTGGTTTTTCACTCTCACCAGGTGGTCGAGGCTGGGGATTTGGAAATGTCACCATGAGCAGTAGGTGTTCAACCCTTCCTTCTCCTTGGCTCCTGAGCCAGTATTCAAAAAGTCAAATTGAGAAAGAGGCTTCTTGAGAGGAAAACAGAGGAAGGAAGGAAGATAGTGTTTTTTCCATTTTGTCTTTCTTCAGTCACTGGGGTTTGGGTTTGGGAGAGAGTCTTCAGGTCAGGGTACAGTGTTTGTTCCCTCCTCTGTATGTCAGCTTCTTTCTGGATTTGGTCAGCCAGGGAAACAGTACTTGCTAAGTGTGAAGGAGTTGTCTCTGCCATTAAGGCCCCATCTACACTACTCCGTTTTATCATGCATTCATACCAAATCAACCCGGTCTCACTCCCAAGTCGTCACATATGGACGCTTGGTCAAGAGCCATAATCGTCAGTTTGTGACGCACTAGGGATCCCTTTGACGTCATAGTTCGATGTATTGAGGGAAGCCCTGTTGTGTCAGTTTTTGATGGTAAAGGCAAGTATGATATTTAAGAGAAAAGACGAAGTAAGGAGGTGATTGGAGTGGATAGAGGGCCAGAACCCGGACCTTGAAGCAGGAGAACAGGGTTTGTGTCCCGTGCGAAACAAAACATTAAATGTTTTTATTTAGGTGAGTGAGGTAAATTGACATTAACGTTAGTTAACTTAAGTCTTAATTGACATACATAGCTATTTTAACCCAAACCATGATCTTTTCCTAACCTTAACCAAGTAGTTTTGTTGCCTAAACCCAACCAAGTACTTTCTGTGCCTAAATCTAACGAAACTGCAACGTTTCACGACTTTAATTATGCGCGTTTCAACATGGCAATGTATCGAAACATTACGTTTTATCTTGAAAGTGTAACCGGATATTGCATATTGCTACCTTGACTGTGGGTCCCTAAACGTCAATATTTGATGCAAAAGGGCTACCCAAGTCTTTAAAAAGCGACGACAAAGGGCCTTGACCATGCGTCAGACATTTGACGAGTAGGGAGTGAGACTGTGTTGACCAAATGCGAATTTAATCCATGCAATGCTCTCCTCGCGGGAGTTTTGTCGCTGGACAACTGCCAAGTGTTCACACACAATGCGATAATGTGAATAAACACAACTCACCATTACGACAGCTATATGATCCCAAACTAAACATTTTGCTGTGATTAAATAGTAATAAACGGATCAAACTTGTTAAACATATGAATTCATATTAGGGTCACTACTCAGTTGATGTATAAAATTTGGTAATGATTGCTCATTGTGGGTGTGGCTTAAATTGTAAATTGCTAGACATTTTTCATTCCAAACTTCCAAAAATGTAAGAAAATCACCTGTACGTCCTAGAGAGCTGAAATTTTTTCAGCACATCCACTGATATGTTTGCCTCACTGCAACCTATGGTCAGTTCAGAAGTCATTCACTCTAAATTTTTCAGAATACTAAATCATTGAAGAAAGACTTGTGGAGATATAGATGTTAAAACGCTAACAAAATCAACACAGACATTCTCTAGATGGCCGATATCAAGTGTTTCCAAGGGTTTTTTGATCGGTCAAACAGTGAGTCTGCAGTGATCTTTTTTCTTTTTTGCTCAGTTTTGGATCAAATGCCATCAAAATAATTGTTAACACACCCAAATCCAGCAGAATGATGCATGAATTTTCACGCAGCATTTTAAGTGTAAACTGACAAAACTCTCCAGGTCTGGCACATGCAACATTACTACCTCAACTTGTGAGAAGGTGTGTTGAAATAACCTGTCACTAGTGGCTCAGTCAGTAAGTCACCTACTCTATATTTTATTTGGATCCCAAGACACTTTCTTCTTAATTTTCGCTGCTTAAAAGTGTTTGTCCAGCTTAAACTTTAAACCTTGGAAACACAAAATGTCACAGGTGGTTTGAGCATTTCACCCAGTAGTCAGGTACATTTAATGACACTCAAGGTGATGCTGTAAAAATCTAATTTGCATTTCCCCAATTATTTCAAAGTGCAAATTCTTTGATCACTTTAATCGTCATCTGCATCTGCTCTTCTTCTCTGCAAATGTCAAATGTTGTGTTTTTCACGACTTCCGGATCCCAATCATTGCCGCTCGTGGCTATATTTTTAAAAATGGAGTTTTAAAACGAATATGATCTCCGTCCACACCAGAGTTTTAGCTACGTATCAGAACTGTTCTCCATCCTCTGTTGTAAACATGAAGCAGATTGTTTGTTCTGTAGTTACAGTAGATTTGGTGAAAGAATATAGTAGCCTACTAAAGATGAAGACCCGCACCAGACATTTTTTTGTCATGGACCAATAACGAGTTGGGACTGTTACTGAATGAACACGGGAGTTAAAAGCGTCTGTGGTGGCAGAGAACAGACTGGGAGTCATCGCAAAGTAAATGACACAAAAAACACAATCACTCTGATCTTCCCATATTGTATATGGTTAGATCTTATCAAGCACACAATAAGTCTGGTAAATTTCCACCAGATGACCTGTATGATCACATCCCGAGCAGTTCACTCTTCTGTAGCCTATATGCAGTTCATAAAATCTCATACATACACCCACTTTCATTTTTTCCTGTTCTTAGTGGGGCATAATGTTTGGAACAAACACTTTTAAAACCACAAAAACCTCTTAAATCCTCTATAGGACTTTATATGAAAACATCTTTAATTTATTTCTAGGCATGTGTTACTTAGCATAACAGAACTACTCATAGTATATACGTATATTCATATGTATATATATTTTTAATATTACTTAAGATAGGACCGTTTTATAGCAGCAGAGAGACAAAGAGAGAATAACATGCAAACAACAGCCACAGGTCTGAGGCCGCTGCAGCAAGGGCTCATCCTTGTTTCATAAACACGCAGGTCTTTTTTCTTTTTGTTTCCAGAATCACTCAGGATTTGCAAATAGGCTGTTACTTTATTTATTTATTTTTTTAGTCTAATATGCTCTTCGGGATTTACATGAGACTGGTTATCACCACACCCGATCTATCTTCAAATACCCTGAAGGATTGACAATTAAGGTTTATTTATAGTTCTACAAAACCCCACTTGGGAGAACTTTTTCTGGAATGATGTCTGACCGAAACTACCAGAAACATCTGACTACCATGAAGGTTTTACGTCGAATTCTGATAAACATTTCCCACATACCCTATCAATCTAGGCTTTTTTTTCCAATTGCAAGAAATGATTCAAAACACCGTATTCATTATTTTAAGTCAATTGGAGCGTCCAGCCGGTCACCACACAGTCAGGACCCGGTCCAAAAGTCAGGCGGTTTCCCTTTCACTTGGACTTTCACTACCGGTAATGTTACCTGTAGTTGGAGTTGATCAGTGGAGCATCCAATCCTGCCAACTATGCCAAATGTGAAAGAAATTTTCTTCCCAAAGAAGGACAGAGTCAAAGATGTGATGAATCAGTTATTTATACGTAAATAAGCCAAAGTGGACTTAATGGAAGACACCACTGTTGAAAGCAAATTATAAAAAAGCAAGAATGTGTCGCGGTGGCAGCCCGGCTGTCGGTGAGTGTCCTGTTTCTCCTTTCCCTCACATTCTGGTTTCCCCTGTGCCTCCTCTCTCTCTTTGTGTGTGTGCTCTCTCCCTCCCTGCTCCGGAGCCCGGCTGGCTACCCACACCTGCACCTCGTTTACCTCCATCCCCGGCCGCCGCACCTGCCAGCCATCAGCCTCATCACTGCCAGTATATCAACCCCGGCTTTCCACTCCACCCTCGCTCGATCGTCGCAGCTCTTGACCTGGTGTCGCCGCTTCGTTCTGGCTTTATTTCTTATACTCCTTTTGCCTCTTGTCCTCTTGCCTACTAACCC
>NC_060161.1:25125254-25126789 GCF_021292245.1 Micropterus dolomieu | reverse complement strand
CCTTGTTTCATAAACACGCAGGTCTTTTTTCTTTTTGTTTCCAGAATCACTCAGGATTTGCAAATAGGCTGTTACTTTATTTATTTATTTTTTTAGTCTAATATGCTCTTCGGGATTTACATGAGACTGGTTATCACCACACCCGATCTATCTTCAAATACCCTGAAGGATTGACAATTAAGGTTTATTTATAGTTCTACAAAACCCCACTTGGGAGAACTTTTTCTGGAATGATGTCTGACCGAAACTACCAGAAACATCTGACTACCATGAAGGTTTTACGTCGAATTCTGATAAACATTTCCCACATACCCTATCAATCTAGGCTTTTTTTTCCAATTGCAAGAAATGATTCAAAACACCGTATTCATTATTTTAAGTCAATTGGAGCGTCCAGCCGGTCACCACACAGTCAGGACCCGGTCCAAAAGTCAGGCGGTTTCCCTTTCACTTGGACTTTCACTACCGGTAATGTTACCTGTAGTTTGGACCTAAGAGTTGATCAGTGGAGCATCCAATCCTGCCAACTATGCCAAATGTGAAAGAAATTTTCTTCCCAAAGAAGGACAGAGTCAAAGATGTGATGAATCAGTTATTTATACGTAAATAAGCCAAAGTGGACTTAATGGAAGACACCACTGTTGAAAGCAAATTATAAAAAAGCAAGAATGCAAATTGGAAAAATGCCACAAAGCTTCTGGGAGAATGTCCTTTGGACAGATGAGACAAAACTAGAGCTGTTTGCTCCAGTCAGCTCTATTTCTCGCAGACCCAAAAATGAAGCATATAAAGAAAAGAACACTGTACCTACTGAAGGTAGGAGGAGGCTTGGCTATGTTTTGGGACTGCTTTGCTGCATCTGGCACAGGGTGTCTTGAATCTGTAAAGGGTACAATGAAATCTTAAGACTATCAAGTCATTCTGGAGAGAAATGTTCTGCCCAGTGTGAGGAATCTTGGTCTCAGTCGCAGGTCATGGGTCTTGCAACAGCTTAAAACACCCAAGAATGGCTAAGAGCAAAACATTGGACTATTCTGAAGTGGTCCTCTATGAGCCCTGATCTAAATCCTTTTGAACATCTGTGGAAGGAGCTGAAACATGTAGTCTGGAGAAGGTACCCTTCCAACCTCAAAAGCAAGTTGAGGACCCAAATGCAGGGCACAAACAGGTTCAGCTTCAGTTCTCTGGGTTTATTTTAAACAAAACTCAAAAATTCAAAAAACCAACAGAACAATCTGATATCAAACAACCAAACAGGGAGAGGTAACTAAGCCAGACAGGCAGAAACAACAAAGACAGGGCTAGAACTATAAGACAGGACTAACAGAACAGAAGACTGCACACAAGAGGTCAGCAACAAAACACAAGACAAGAATCAAACAGGAACTGGACTCAGAACACAGAACGAATAAAGCAGACAAAAAAACAAAAAATACAGACAGTATCATGACAGTGATGGGGACAAAATCATCCATTTCAAAATGTGATGGGGACATGTCCCCAGCGCCCCCAGTGTAAATGACACCTATGGTACC
>NC_060161.1:25105360-25125154 GCF_021292245.1 Micropterus dolomieu | reverse complement strand
TGTGCATTCCTCACTGCATTGGACCGCATACACTAGATTGCTTTTCTTGTGTTTGGGTGTGCGGTCTTTGGGGTGTACCAGCATCTGTCTTAGTGTGTTCATGGGTTTAAAAAACACAGGGATGTTATGTTTGTTGAAAATCCTCCCGAGTTTCTCTGATACTCCAGACACGTATGGAATCACAATGTTGTTGCGTTTGACCTTCTTTTCCTCCTCCCCTGTAGTTTTGTTCTTCTTGGATCTTGTGGCTGTTTTCACAAAGGTCCATTTAGGGTATCCACAGGCTGTAAGTGCCCCCTTCAGGTGGTTCTGTTCCTTCTCTCTGGCTTGGGCGCTTGTTGGTATGTTTTCTGCTCTGTGGTGCAGTGTTCTCATGACCCCTAGCTTGTGCTCCAGTGGGTGGTGTGAATCGAAGAGTAGGTATTGGTCTGTGTGTGTGGGTTTTTTGACCTCAGGTGAAGATACCAACGATGGTCGTTCAGTCTTGGCCACAGGTAGTCTTAACGACTGTAACGACTGTCGTCACAGCAACAAGGAACACTAACAAACCAGTGGTATCGATGACCCGGGATAACGACCCCACTGAGGTTAAATAGCTGAGTTTCCCTGCCAGTCAGTCAGAACTGAAGAAGTCCTTTGGGTGAGGGACGAAACGTCTTCCAGTATCTTCAACCAAGTCCAGTTGCCCTTGATTTTAACCTTCGTTGGATAACTATGACCTGGATGACTGAGAATCTTCATAGACATCGTGTAATACAGTAATCCTTTCTCACTGTAGGGGCCAGACCTTTGTTTTGTGCCTGGGTTACAATTACATTTCTAAATTTTCTCTTTTAGATTTCTAATAATCTCATAGTAAAAGCATCACACAGTAATTAACAGTAAAGGGCTGAAATATGTTGAGATTTCAGATTGTGCAGACTTTCTTAAATGTCTTAAAAACATTAATCACTACTGATGCATGTGTTTACATGTTGGTTTAGTTAGTTAATGTGCCACTTCTGTTACAAACCTGATTAATATTTTATAAAGTTCAAAGAAATAGTGTGACATTTTGTGAAATACACCTTGTAATTTTTTGGTCGAGAACTTAGCTTAGCTTAAGACTTTAAGCAGGGGGAACAACTAGCTTGGCTCTGTCCAAAGGTAAAAGAAATCCGACACGCGTTTGTTTAATCCACATAGAAATGTTTTGCATCTTTATGCTAAGCTCTGCTAACCGGCCGCTGGCTGTAGCATATTTCCCACAATTTTGAACTATTCCATGAACTAACAAATATGTAATGTAACCTACTACTAGTATTAAAATGAATCTTGTTGTTTTGGGAACTGATTCAGAACTGAATATAACCAAGTGAAGTGTAGTGAAAGTGAAACTAAGCTCTACGGTAAATCTGAATCTTGTTACAGAGAGTGATTTTCTCCTGAAACAGGTGAGAGAAAGAGAAACAAACTCAAAGAGGAAGAAAAAGAGATGGAGTCACTATGAAGGAGAATGGATCTATAGTTTGAAACAAATCTGCATTCAGTTTCAGGCACAGCTGGAAAACCAGTTTAGGTGTGGAGTCCAAGTCCACTGGCAGGCTGACATAAATGGACAGGTCTTCCATAAGCAAGACAAACACAATGGAACCGATAAAACAGGTGCATTTGCTGCAACACCCACTTGTTACTCCTAAGGTTACGTTTGTTTTACTGTAAAGCAAACGACAGTTGAACAGTGAAACCAGTTTTTCTGAATGTCTTTTATTGCACTTACTCTGAAGCTTATTACGTAATTATGTATATACGTAATCTTTTTTCTCTTCTCTTAGGTTGTTGAATACAGAAGCTAATTTAACGGCTCCTGCATGAGGTTCTGGAGAAGCAGCTTTTCAATAAAGACAAATATAGTCATGTTTTTATGTAAATGTAACATGTAATAGTAACTAAAATAATACGTGGTTTGTATTTTGCTGTATTTGTGGTGAGCATATGGTTTATTTGGTGATTAAATTCAAATCTTAATGTAAATTTTTGTATGTAACAAAATCTGAACTCAAGGTCCACTTTCTAGCCTTTTCCTCAGTGGATTGAGTTTGTTTTGTTTTCATGAAGTATGGAACTGACATCTGAGCCTTTTTTTCCCAAGGAAAATCTTGAAAGTAGACCCTGAGTTGACATTTTCTTTTGGTAAAGAATGAACTTTCATGTCCTGTTACTAATAACCATCAACAGCACCTTTTGTTATAAATCTACAGTTCTTAATCCTTAATTAAATGATTTTCTAGCCACTTGGGGGAAGCAGCAACAGCCTGCAAACAAGCAACATTGACATAACGTGTTTTTGGTCTCTACCAGCTCTTTAGGGAAACATGTCTTTTTAGCATTATGTTCACTCACTAGTCGCTAACTTCGTATGGCGTTTTGTGCTGTGCAGGTCGTGTACAGTTGAGGTTTTGACTGAAAGTCACAGGTAGTAAAACCAAAACATTGAGCTGAAAGATGCTAAATCGTTTCATAGAGCTGAGCCGAACTGCAGAGTTGGGTAACAATTCTCCAGTCTTTCATATTACATTTATTTAATCTGTTGTTGAAATTAAACTATTTATTAGAGCAGCTTTAATGTCTGAAATATCTAAATAATTGTCTGCAATGCTCATTTTGTATGTCAATAGGAATGTAACACAAGTAATTGCAGTCTGATGAAGTACAAAGTACAAGACGTTTACAGGAAAACAGAACTAGATATCAGATAAACAGATCTATTATCACCACTGCAATGACTGAGCTGAAGGACTTCATTTTCATTTCTGTGTAAATGTAACTTAATAGTCATTCAAGCACGAGCTGTTGAAGGTATTGATACTCACAATACAACATTTTTCACCATGAAGGAATGATACTCAACACATTGTCTGATCAAAGATCCAAGAATGTACAGCATGCAGAAGGTGTGGCTTAAAGCTGTATATAAATAACATCCTCAGGCTCTTTAGTCACCCACACACCTGCAGGAACTCAAACAGGTAACAAGATTTGTGTTTGCATTTGTTGTTTATATTTCTTTGATTTTTCTATTAAATGTTCAGTAACATGATTTACCATACTGGAACTCACAGCCCATCAATCTTATCATTAATCTTTCATCACCATCATGGTGATCCTGCTGCTGCTGAAACAGTTTGAATTAATTTACTTAATTGTGACATTACAAGAGTTTCAAACCTACTACTACTTTAAAAAAATCGTTAGCTAATTTCAAAACATTTCTAAATTATTCGAGGACCTTCTGTTTGGCGATGTTATGTTTTGATTAATAGTCTTATTAGAAAGCCAATTGTGAGGCTACTGTTTAAAAATGATAAATGATTCTAAGTCTATATATTATGAAAGTTTAGTCACCAATCTTTTATTAGACTCAGTATAGAAGTACTGCAGAAACAGTTTCCCATATTCTTTCCTCTTTTTACTTAATTTAGGCAATTTAATTACTTAATTGTTACTGTTAATAATTACAAGAGTTTCAAACCCCTTTCTAAAAAGTATATAGACTACGTAATTGAAACATTTCTCAATTATTCCTGGAACTTTTACATAAGATCAGGCCTATTTGTAAACCTTTTGAAGATGTGGAAATGGAAGACTTGCGAGACAAGACATTGTTGTGAAATCAACCAGACTCACTCCAAAAAGGGAAAGAAGGTCAGATGGTGTCAAAAGAGGAGGGAAGTTTTCCTCCCCTAGGGTTGACCTTTTCACATGCAAAAACCAGAGACAGCGCCTGGTGTTTGGTAGGGATCGGCAAAGACCCAATCAGACGATGCATCGCTTAAGGATTGTGTATTCAAAGAGCCTTAGTGAACCTCTCTAGCCGTAAAGGTGTCACTAGAAACATTCAACAGGACAGCAAAAAGAAGTGTCCAATCCCTCTCCCTACAGAGTGCCTCAGGACATCAAAGTACCAGACTTCTGATCCCCTTTTTCCCATAGAATGGCTTGGCCATAAAACACCACTCCCGTCTCTTCTTTTAGCTGATGTGCAAACGTGATAAGCCAGGTATGTGGAAGGGGGACTTAGAAACTCCTACCTTCTTGAGCTAAAACATTGTTTCCTTATAAACTGTTGTTCTCTTTAAATAATAATCCTTGCTAAGTTAGTAGTGGCGCTGCCTCTTAGGTTAGTAGTTATGTTACCATGTTGCTGTTATCTGTTGTTGATATTGGTGCTGAAAAGAATCTAAATAAGTTAATTTTCAGCAAGGTTAATGACATTCCTTCATTTTATGTGTAACCAATGCTTGTTCACAATACTTTCTGACAATTCCTTTAGAAAGAATATGATAAAGAAATGTCATCCTATACTCGATTAATGTGCCAGCTTGAATTTAATGTTAACTAACCAAATTCCACAGCTCCTGAGCAAAGATTGTCTTAGAGTTAATCAAAGCTATCATCATGTAACCCAAGCTCCCCCAAGGGGACAAAATAAGTATTACATGCCATTGTCTGAAATGCCGTTAATGTATAAATGTCACTTGGTATTTGTCTTGTCAATAATCTAATGACATTCGTGTATCTTGCTTATATTCTCTAAGAACGTGTAACAGCCAATAGCCTATATTTAGAAAGCAAGTTAAGTTCCTCTCATCTGTGATTCCTATGAAGTGCTAACCTTGTAAGGTCTAACTACTGACAATTGTTCTCCTTTTTATCAAGTGCTTAAAGCTAAGAACGGTACAACTGTTTGACAATTGAGGTTTGATTGTGGGAAGATATTTGATTACAACATGCGCAAATAGATTTTCTTCTTTTATAGACATATTAAAAGTTAAGACAGTCTTCCCCACCAGAAACCTGGCCTCCGGGAAACAAAGGACTGCCCTCTGGGAACCACGCCCCAACCAACAAAAGCGCGAAACACGATGTCGTTCGCCCTCTTGTGCTCTGCTTGGTCCCGGCACGCCTGCCCCCATCTCCCGGCAACGCCCTAAGAGTTCGGCCCGGGGCAACAAAAACCTTTGATCGTTTCAAGCTACACACGCGACCTCAGCTTTCCCTCGTTTCAGCAGCTTTCTTGTTTTTATTTGCTTTTGTTTTGTTAAAATTATCAGTCCGTTAAGTTACACTAGTTTAATTGAAGAATGACCAAGTTCTTTTCTTTTAAGCTTGATTGGTCGAGCTAATCTCACAGAGGTCGTATCCTTCCACGTGGTCACGCCAGCAGTAACAAAGGGGAACCAAACCTTTGACCCGCGCCAGGGTTAGGAAGGTCCCACTGCGAGTTTCTCCATTAAAACCGACAAAAGTCGGACCTCTTGAGCAATTCCCTGGCTAAGAAAGCGACTGGCGGACAGCTTTAAGCTGTCCTAACCGAGAACGCACGGTTGCACAATTGAGCGATTATTAACTAACTGATCACTAGTGAATAATTGTATAATTATTAAAAGCTGCCCAGAGGTCCGAAGACTCTGGGTTAATTACAACTCCGGTGGTGCCCCTGCAAAACGAGAGCTTTAGAGATGAATATTTTCTGAATATTAAAATTCATAATTGGGTATTAATTCTCATTAATGTAGACATGCTACAACATACTGAATAGGCCTACTCCAGAAACGACATTTCTACTCAGATTTCGAAAATCTATTAATTGCTTAATACGCTGAATCTAATAAACAAATATAATTTATTGTGCTGGAACTGACTGGGAATCCAGGTACTGTCCAACGGGAGGGCGTGACATTGCAGAGTCCCTAGAGGTAGTCCCTAAGCAGCTGTTATGCCTGCTGAGATGTGCATGCAGCTCTCAGTAGAAAGTAGAATAAAAAACTGCCAGACATTGTAATAATTTCTACTGCAAAGTAGGCTTGTTTAAAAACGGTATAATATTATTTGTCAGATTTATCAAGAATGCTAAATAATTTGAAGTCTACATGTTATAAATGTAGTCATCAATCCTTTATTAGACTCAGTAGCCTATTTAAGCATTTCCTTGTTACTATTCATGATTAATTGAAAACCTGCTGTGTCTGAGCTCAAACACACACACAGGGCGAAGTCGAGGAAGCAGAGCAGAGAGGACGCGCTGGATAAGTAGCCTAAAGCACATGAAGATAATGTCAGTTTTACTGGAGTTAATGCTTGTTAATGGCAATAGAACTGTCTCTAGTAAAATCAGTAGGATACAGTACTTTGTCAGTACACCAATTCAAACGTGTAGGTATATTCACAGCAGGCCATATGTAATGACATTGCTGCAGCTTCTCTAGAAAAAGCATTTATAGCCTAGTTTTAGTTCAGGTATATTCAAAATATTAAATTATAATGCTATTCTGAATGTTGGACTACTTTTAAAATAATATAAAATTGTAAATAAGAATCTTTTTAAAACTGCAACAACAGCCATTCATGGTGAGAAACTTGGGTTTCATGACTGATGACCAGCTGTCCTTTTCAGACCATGTTGCTGCTGTCTCTTGTTCATGCCGCTTTGCTCTATACAACATAAGGAAAATCAGGCCCCTACCCTCACTCAGTACGCCACCCAGCTTCTGTTACAGGCCACGGTTATCTCTCGCATCGACTATTGCAATGCCCTCCTAGCAGGCCTTTCAGCTTGTGCGGTGAAACCCTTACAAATGGTTCAGAACGCAGCGCGTCTGGTTTTTGATCAGCCCAAAAGGACGCATGTCACTCCATTACTCAGTGACCTCCACTGGCTCTCCGTGGCCACTAGAATCAAATTCAAGTCACTAACGCTTGCATACAGAGTGACTACTGGGTCTGCACCCATCTACCTAAACTCCATAATACAAACTTACGTTCCTTCTCGGCCGCTATGCTCCTCCAACGAACGTCGCCTGGCTCTGCCATCCCTTCACACAGAGCAATCTCAATCCCGGCTATTCTCATCTGTGACACCACGATGGTGGAACAAGCTACCACACGCCATCAGAGCAGGGGCGTCCCTCTCTAACTTCAAGAAGCTCTTGAAAACTCATCTCCTCAGAGAACACTTCTTCTTATAACACCTCTAACCTGCACTTTCTGTGCTCTTCGTCTTATATCTCCTACAATTGTCTTGTATTGATTGCACTTTTTTGTTTCGATTGCACTTTTTGTTAACTCTTACTTCCTTCCCTAGGTATTTACCTCATTGATGTGATATGTACTAGTCTTACTAGTCTTTATTGCTGCTCTTACTAGTATAGTAATGTATTGTTGTTGTAGATCTGTATTTGATGCACTGTTGATGCTTTGGATTAAAGCGTCTGCCAAATGAGTAAATGTAAATGCATGTGAGAATCCTCTCAAGTTTAGGAGACAAGCACAGTCATCCATGTCAGTGTATTACTGGATTGTTAAAACTGACTCATTAACATGTAAGCATCATTTTGATCTCATACCTGGTTAAGGTGAGGCTAATTTAACCTACTTAATTTACTTTCTGCATCATAAACTGATTATAAACCGATATGTTTTGTATCTTAGCTTCTGTTTTAAAATCATTGTTTACCATTGGCTTGCAGCTCAATAGGAAAGTTCAAGATAACCAACTTCTCTTTTTATCATTTGTTTGTTTTTTTATGTTCCTCTTCAAGGTACGGGCAACTGAAAGTGATGGCAAATGGACCAGCCCTGTCCACTGCTAGAAGAGGTGAAATTTATGTGGGAAGTGAAATTAAAGATTCCCTCTCACTGTTGGATGTTCTTTATGCAAATCAGTTTGAAGTAGAGTTGATAGATCCAGATGTTGTTGAGGAGAAAGAGGAAAACTTTTACAGAGGAGCCCCGCCTGAATGGTTAAACTTTCACATAAGTGAACAGGCAAAGTCAGATGGCACTGGAACTCCTTTTATTAAACGAGATGGATGCGATACACTTGTGCAACAAATTGACCAAAGAAGAAAACTCCCTGGACCATCAACTGTTAAACTGTTCCACCAGCCAGGATGTGGGGGAACCACACTGGCCATGCAGGTGTTGTGGGACTTGCGGAAAACCTTCAGGTGTGCTGCTTTAACAGGCTCAACCTCAAACATTACAGATGTTGCAGAGGAGGTGGTCCACCTTTTCACAGCTGGCAGTCGAGGCCACCAGAACACTGTGCTGCTGTTACTGAATGATGAGTTAATTTTTGATGATCTCCAAGATAACATTATGATGAAGATTGCTGAACAGGAGATAGTCACCCATATGCCTGTTGTGATTTTCCTCAGATGTATTAGAAAGGATGCACTTCTACAGAGTGACAATGTCTTCCTACAGGAAGTGCTTTCTGAGTCAGAGAAGCAAAAGTTTAATGAGAAAAAGGAGGAGCTCAGCACAAAATACGGTGATAAATCAAAGAAGTTCCATGGCTTTAACATAATGCAAACTAATTTCTCTCAGGATTACATCCAGGAGGCCTGTGCTGTGTTCAAAACAATCAAGAAAGCAAACAGACCATTGAAGACCCAGCTTGCTGCCTTCCTGTCCCTGCTGAATGCCTATGTACCAGGCTCATATCTCCTGGAGTCTCAGTGCCTGGACTTATTCATACGTAAAAACTCCATCCACGGAGACCATTCATTGGAGGACAGAATGAAGCCCTTTAGTGATCTCATCATCACCTTCCAACAAGATACAAGATCTGAAAAAAGAGTCTGCATGGCTCACCCTATGATAGCAAAGTGTTGCACTGAGATGATGGCTGAGGCAGGTGTGACCAGAAGTGACACAACAAGAAACCTCCTGACCTGTTTGTGCAGAGATGAGGTTCCTCCATCTTTGCTTGGTTTTCTCAAAGACATGTTAACCAAAAGAAGACCAAAAGAAATGAAACATGAAGAGGACCCAACCAAAAGTACAGAGATTAAAGAGGACAAAGAAAAGTTTTCTAAACTAATTCTTGACATTCAAAAGATGGAGGACAAGGCTCAGTGTGCATCAGTTTTAAAGGTGGCAACAAAACAATTTGATCAAAATCCTTTTTATCCTCAGGCACTTGCTCGTTTCTATTATATAGAAATAAAAGACTACAACAAGGCAATAATGTGGGCAAAGAGAGCAAAGGAAAGAGATCCCCAAAATTCATTTGTTGCTGATACACTGGGACAAGTCTACAAGAACTGTTTGAAGAACAAAGAGCATCCTGTCAAACCGAGAGAGATTTTGCAACTGGCCACAAAAGCCATTGAAGCTTTCAAAGATGAAGAAGAACTTGCTGGAAAAGAACATGGGACAGACGAGGAAGACGCTAGAAAGATCAAAATGCCATGTGTTTTTAACATCAGAGGGCAGATTGGTTACCTGCAGGTTTGCAACCTTGTGTATGACCTCACAAAGCGTGCGTCCATGAGCTCAGACAACAAACACCGACATAATCTAATAAGCAGAGACAAGGTTGAGAGAAAATGTCAATTTCTCAAGAAATATCTCACCTACTCAAAGCCTGAAGTGAAAAAAGAAGATCCCTCATACATTTTTGATGATGTCGCAAAATGCTACAGGAAGTATGTTGGAGATGAAGATTTTGAACAGAAAGTCGCTGATTTCATCCAGAAGCTTAAACCAATCCCGGCAGAAACGTCTGCTGGAGTACTCTCATGGCTTGACAGAGAATACACTGAAGCAGAGCTTAAAGAAGTCACTACATGGTGGGAAGAAATCTTTCTACATTCCTCTTGTGAGTCTTTAACAACATTTGGACAGAAAATGCCACTGAGCTCCACAGATGCACCTGAACTCTACATGTTAGCACTCCTCTTGTACTGGCCAACAGACAGTGAAGAGAAATGTGTCTTTGACCTTAGTCAGTTAATTCAGTGTATGCGCCGTTCTTATGACCATGCGTATAACACATACTTTAGATCAAGGTACCTTCGCCCTCTGTTTTTCATTGGAAAAGGTCTGAAGAGATTTGTGTACAAAAAGGTCCTCGAGCAATTCTTTTTTGAGCAGAATAAGGAAACAAACCAAGATTGGAGCAATGAAGAGATTTTCAAAGATCCCAAGGTTCAAGCACTCCTCAAAGTTGATGGAGAAGTACGAAACTACAAAGTCTATGCAATTGTTGGTGGCACAGAAATTGAGGTGGATGCAAACCTGCAAAACAGCCTCTGGAAACCACGCAAAGTTTCCTTTTATCTTGGATTTACCATCAGAGGTCCTGTAGCCTTTGGCATCCAGACAAAAACTGCAGAAAATGGTAACATACTATAACTTTAATATAATTAAATATCTAGTGACTCTCTGCATATTTTAATTAGTACAGTACGTAGTTTAAATATAATTAAAATAATGTGTTGTGCCAATGTACTTTCTTATTACTTCAGCAAATGTGCTGTAAATGCCAGTAAGTAATTTCTTAATATGAACATGAAACAAAAAAAATCAACCACCAATGAAATAATCCCCACAATGTTTCAATTAAGTTAGTAGTCTCAATTAAGACTGTTCTGCAGATCATCCTGAGTAACTGAATCATTGTTATTGGAGAGTCACATTGCTGTTATTTTTCACTGTGTGCACTGTGAAATCCCTTTCCATTGTACTGTGTAGCAGTGAAGGTCTCAGAGAAGGATACCTCAAAACCTGGACCAACAAAAACAAAACTGTCTGCCTGGTCAGACACGACTAGAGGTAAGTGATTTGCTAAAATAAAAATTATGATTGTGAAGTGATTAGATGACTTCAGATAGTGATTTAACACTATTTCCACCATCTGCTGAAATATTTTTTCAGTTCCTTGTTTTAGAATTTTAATATATGACCATTAAAGCTTCTAGTATTCACTGTTTATTGTTTGTTTTATTGCTTTGCTTTTATCTTCCATGACAGGCTCAGGTCAGCATTTTGTGGATCTCCATCAGGCAGCTCTGATTGACAGAGTGAGCGACACAGGATTCATCCTGGACAGTCTGAAGGATAAGGGTCTGATCTCAGAGGAGAACTATAATGTTGTGAGAGCTTTGAAAACCACAAAAGACCAGATGAGCGGCATTCTTCAGTGTTTGACTTCAGCCAGCTCAAGAGGCAAAGACGCCCTCTATGAAATCCTCAAAGGGATGAGAAGCATGAGGCCTCTCATCCTTGAGCTTGAGGAAACTGAGCACAATGTAAAATCCAGTCCATCATGTTAGTCAAGACTTAACGCTGTGAGATAAAATGCAGATACTGCAAATACAGTTGAATTTGGTTTGAAAGAAGAAAGTAATCTAGTTCTGTCCCAGTGACAAAGATGTGACACTCTGCTTAACAATGCCGTAAAGAGCGTCACTACATCCATTTTACATTTTCGCATACAGCTCACAACATAACCCTGTTGGATGCCATGGGCACAATAATGTTAAAAATGTTTGCTAAGGTTTCCTCCTTCATGGGTCAAGTACTTCAGGATTTATTTTGAACGACTGCAACAACATATGATAAGAGGAATCATTCAAACAAATATAAACATGTGGCTTTTTGTCATGCTTTTTGTCATGCTATTTTATGCCATTTTGTAATTGTGCTAAAATGAATACAAATATGAGATATTAATGTGGCAATATGTAGTTTTCAGCGGACACTAGCAGTGCGGTTTTAAGATATATTAACCAGGTGTGTGCTCGTAAGGCAGTTTGAAACCTGCTATAGACAGACTCACTGGGAGACAGCTTCACACAACATGCTGGAAACTCAGGAAAACTCCCACTGCAACGTTACAGTAATATTTTCATCAGATTGAGGTTTAACTAATCCATACTTGTTCCATGATAACTTTACATTGACTGCATTTAGCCGACATGATACATCGGCGTTAGCTTGTCTGCCCTGCTTTTCAGTTAGTTTATTATGTATATTTTATCAGAGGCTCAGCAACGTCAACACAGCTAAATGTATTGGATAATAACAAAACGGTTAGTGAGCTAGTTACTATAGTGGATGGGTCTTCCACTGTGTTATACTGCGCCGTTATGTTTGCATTATTGTAAATTATGTGGGTCACGTAAGTTACAGATGTTGACATTGGTCCGATTCTTGTTTGGCCTGATGGGCTTCAGCACATAAAACTCTATTGTTGTTTTTATCCTTACGTGGACTTTGTGTCAGTTGTTTTATGGTGTTTTTGGACTGCATGTTGTTAGCTGCGATGTTGTCGCTGTAGTCGGAAAGAGGTTTGGGAGCGTGCCTGCAGATACAACCCAACCCACTACCTTCACATAGTATGCAAAATAATGGCTGTTTCAAGCAACAGAGAAACAGACTGTGGTTAATTTGATGTTACAGCCCATCGACATAAAGGCTATAAAAAGTGATATATTAGGGGAGAGCGGGGTAAGTTGTCACACTGCTCATAACTCCAACACTAGAGGCTCTATGTCAAAAATCAAATAGCCATTTTGTGTGACTTCTTTTTCTATGTTCAACTTCCTGTTCACATGTAGTCAAGGTCACTCTAATCTAAGGTGAGCACAATTTTATTATTTTTTGCTTCAAAACTAAAATATTTGCACTTTACATTTCATGTATTCCAACCTTATTAGGTATGAATGTTCAAAATAATAACTTTGCACAAAGTAGAGGAGACAATAACGTGTCTTTTGATACTTCCGCTGAATTGCTATGTTAAGATAACCTTGAGATTTAGCCAACATTAGCACACATGTCAGATTGGGGCAAGTTGTCTCAATGACTTTGGGGCAAGTCGTCACATGTGATTACTTGCCCCAGTACAAATAAACACATAAAACTTGCTCAAAAAACTCTGTGAAATTGTGTAATTATCTCTGACACTAGTATTAAATGATACTGTAAATCGAATATTAGACAGTGTAGTTTACAGCAGGAGCCATGTGCCTGGACAAGTGTGAATTCATGACAGAGTATATACGGTCTTATACTGTGGGCATGTAGTATGTTAGTAGATACAAACACACACACAAACACACACGCACTACATCATACAGTTATTAATTTAGTTAGGCAACAAGGGTAGTAGACAAATATGCTTGAAAATTTGTAATTGCAAGTTGAAAATTTGTTTTTGAAGGAAGGAAGGAAATTATCAACAGAAGACAGAGAATGGCAGCACGCCACCTGACAAAATGTTGAAGGTAGTCAGGCAGGTGAAGTTGAAGAACAAATCAATCAGAAGTACAGCTAAGGATTTTGACGTAAGCTGCTGACATCTCGTTTGGCCTCATCTATGTGGAGCCATTTTCCTACGGTATTCCAAAGGAGACGTGGTTTAAGTGTGTGAAATGCAACAAATGGGCCTGTGATGTTTGCAACTCAGGCCAGGCAATTTACGTGTACCTGAACTGTGAAGTTGAAGTTATCTGCAGCATTACATTCAGTTATCATAGATCCATGTGCACTTCAGAGAACATTTGATTTTAAAGTTCAAAGAAAGAGGTTGTGCCACTGAACGTGTGCTCTGCCAACATTTTTGTTTTGAATCTAATTATTTATTTTCCAAATTCTCTAGGCTTGATTGTTGATTGATTTTATTTTTAGTTCTGGTTAAAATTTGAAATTGAAATACTTACCTGCTGACGGGGCAGATTATCACAAGTGCACACTCTCTATTCAGCAGTCTATAACTCCATAATGAGATAAGATATGAAGATGTAATGAATACAAAACTTCTGTCCAAGAATTCATTCTTTCATTTGGTATGACATTTGTACCATTGTCATGTACGGTGCTCAGTAAATATTAGACAGTGTGAAAAGTGTGACAACATACCCGCTCTCCCCTAATAAGTGATTTCATTGAAAAACCACAAATAGCCCCTTTAAAATCTATTTGCTAACCTTTGACCTAGACTGTGTTTCCTCAAGTTGCTTTCTTTCAAAGATAGTTAAGAGGTCACAAACTAAAAAGTTTGAGTAGTGGACCGTAAATAAGTAAATTTGCTTAAGGCTACTGTACTGACAATTTTGAGATAATTGTAATTTAATTATAAGTGAGTATTTGTTGAATATTTTTAAACAACTGCAAAATGCAACCATAAAAGTCCAGCACAACTGTTGAAGCTGTAGTAGATGGAAGTGGTGGTATCTTCAACTCTATGTCTGACAATTTATGTTATTATTACCATTTTATTTAAGGTTATTTAACCATTTTGTGTTATACATTTTTTGAAGGTGGACAGGTGCATGAAATGTTCTTTAAAAGTCAGGTTTACATTTTTTGTTGTTTTATTTATTTATGATGGCATGGCAATATTTTCTTCCTAAAATATACTAAACAAATTTACAAAGATAAATAGGAAGTTGCATTCTTGTATTGCATTGCGTTTTGCATAGTTTTGTGAAATTTTATAAGGTGTTGGTTGCATTTCTGTTGATTGAATGTATTATGTAGGCCTATATGTATTCTAAAACTCATAAATCAATATTTTGAAAGAAATATCTTGTGAAGTATGTCATTGAAAATAATGTATGCAGTTGTTTTGGCAATAAAATTTAACTTGCAAAGGGATTATTTGCTTCCTTTTTGAGTTTTTAAAGAAGTACAGAAGCAAGTGCACTGAAATGACACTGTGCGGATTTTTACTGCCTTAATGTACAGCTGTATTACATTTAACATGAAGGGTACCTTGACCTTACTGTAATTCATATGACAAAAAAGGGGAGTCAGATAGGCCTGTGCCTATTTTCCCAGTGTGAAGTGTTTTTGTCAAACATTGTTTTTTATATTATCAAATAAATAAATCCCCACATTTTAAATAGTAGTTTTTCATCCTGTGTAGTTGCTCCTTCATTTTGCATACTGGTTTTCTGTTTGGCTCAGATATCTGGAGGAAACAGTTCTGTCTCTAGCTGCTGCTCACCTTGTTTAAAACAAGACGAAGAATCTCACCAGACATTCAACACTAGTTTTCAATAGTTGGTGATACTGACACGTTATGTTCTGTTCTCAGAAAGTATCATGGTTCAGTACCTATTTCTATAAAGAATTATTGTATTTTTCCCCCTGATATTTATTAATGGCAGGCTGTGAAGTAGCATTTAGACCTCCATGTAAGATAAAACAAAAAATAATAGAACTGAATCAATTAAATTATAGAATATTCAAATTTTGTATTGTAATGGGAATTCCAAACATATTGCATGTAACCCTGGACTCAGGGAGACTCATCTGTGATGTGGCACTGAATCTGTGTAAACGTAACAGTCAAAATATCTCTGTTCTGTGTTATCCACTTCAGGGACAATGTGTCTCTGTGGGATTATATGATTGACCCTAAAGCTGGAAAAATAACAGGCTCACGGAGCTCTCCTCACTCATTCGAGCATACATGTACACGGCGTATGTGTTTTGCTGTGAGTCCTTCTGCAGAAGACTAAAATTCACAGAAAGACAAGTGTTTGCCTGAGCTGTTTATTTAAACACGCAATTCCCACCACAGTATGTTTCTTTGCCCACAAGTGTTGAAGGATTTTTCTTACCTGAAGATTAATATAAAATAGATGCAAATAAATGAGATGACATTTCAGTTAAATCTTTTTTGGTTGTATTTGACTATGAAATGTACTGTAATACAGTAATCCTTTCTCATTGCTGAGGCCAGAGTTAGATGGATTTCCACATCTGTTTTGTGCCTGGGTTACAATTGTGGATGTGATGGAAATAATGTTTAATATTCTAAAACCTCACAGTGAACGCTTTACTTAGCTTAGCTTATTATAGGCTTGGAGCAGGGGCAACAGCTAGGTTGGCTCTATCCAAAGGTAAAAGAAATCCGACACGGGTTTGTTTAATCCACACAGGCATGTTTTGCATCTTTATGGTAAGCTCTGCTAACCGGCCGCTGGCTGTAGCATATTTCTCAAAATGTTGAACCATTCCTTTAATTAACAAATATGTAATATAACCTACCATGTAGTATTCAAATTAATATTTATGCTTTAGGAACTGTTTCAAATCTGAAAATAACAAAAGGAAGTGTGGTGAAACTAATAAATTCTATTCAGCCTTTTTTGGAGTCTGTCTGTAGTATCAGTAATTTGGTATTTTGTAGTTTGAGTTTTGGCCTGCTGTGCAACCTGTCTGTCTGTTTGTGTGTGTTTTGTCTGATTTCCTCATGTGCTCCACCTGGTCTTGTTTGAACTGCCACGTTTTGGATTTATCCTTTCATCTGCCACTCCTTGGATAATTTGTTGTTATGGTCTTTATATTTTGCTGCTCTGCAGACAACCTTTGTTTATGTTTTTTCTTTGTTGTATTTTGGACTTATTAGGCCTTATTACTAACAACCACCAACAACACTTAAATCTGAATTAAATGACTAGCAAAGAGTTGTTTATTCATCTCATACACAGAGTATAGACGGACCAATGTTTTTGGTCTCTACCATCTGCTGAGGGAAAGATCTATCTCTTTAGTTGCTAAATGCTATATTGTGTTCACTAACAAGTTGATAACCTTGTCTGTCGTTTGGTGCTGCGCAGTTAGTGAACAGCTAAGGTTTTGACTGTAAGCCGCAGGTAGTAAAACCAAAACATTGAGCTGAAAGATGCTGGATCGCTCAGTATAGCCGAGCTGAACTGCAGAGTTAGGTGACAATTTTCAAACCTTTCAGATTACATTTATTTCATTCATTGTGAAAATGAAAATATTTATTAGAGCAGCTTTAATGTATGAAATTTAATTTAATTTAGAGGGAATGTGCACTGTAGCCTACATATGGAGGGCCTTGGATCATAATAATTGTAGCATGGATAAATTAGCTATGGATTTTAATAAATTTATGAGAATTAATACCCAGTTATGAATTTTAATATTCAGAAAATATCACAAAATCCATAAAAGCTCTCGTTAAAAGGGCACCACCGGAGTTGTTATAATCACTCTAGTCCGGACCTCTAGGTAGCATTTAATAATTATACAATTATTACTAGTGATCAGTTATAATAATCGCTAAATTATCTTAAATCAATCAGTCAGTCTCATATCTAAAGGGTCAATTCTCTTGGCAGGGACTTGGAAATAGGCAACACACACAGTTTCTTGATTACAGTGAATTTATTAACTAACGTTAACTAAAGCGATAAAAGGGTGGTTAAATACAGGGAAAATAAACAATGGCTGAACTTTTCAGCACTAATAGAAACAACATGGTACTCAAATAGAGGCAAACGTAATCAAGTAACTAAAAGATTCAATTAAACTTAATTAAATGCTTTGAGTCTTTGGAGACTGCAGTCTTTGGTTTTTCAAAGTTCGGCTGTTCTGGGTTATGTCACACTTAGGTGAGACAAGGGGTATCCCTTTGATGGGGTAATGAAACACAGAGCAAGGTCAGTTGCCACAGTTACGTGTATGAGGGGGGCAGTTTAGGATTTCCTGCCTTTCCAAGGAGAAACTGATAGGCTGTTCAGGGAAATACTAATCAATGGTTAATGTCCCTTTGTCAGTTTAACAGTCAGGCAACGCATTATCAGCTTCGCAGATCAAAAAGGTGCCAGTTTTATGGTCAGGGATAGCACTTAGAGAAAGCAACTTTTCCACCCCCCTTCCGTTGGGGTCTCTTCAGCAGTCTGTTGAAGTTGATCTTTAACCCCCTGCTCCTCTCTGGGAGAGGAAAAGAGGAATTTGGAGTAGCTCCAAATTTAATTAATATAAAATACACAAATCCACACCGTTGTCCCACTACATAATTTACCTTTTTCAACACATTGAGTTATAGCCTACTGAATGCCTGATCAAAGATACAAGAATGTAAAGCATGCAGAAGGTGTGGCTTAAAGCTGTATACTGTAAATAACATCATAACACAGTCTTTAGTCACCCACACACCTGCAGGAACTCAAACAGGTCACAAGATGTGTTTACACATTTATTTTTTATGTTTAATTGATTTTCTTATTAAATGTATAGTAACATGATTTGAGCAATAGCCTATTTGATAAGAATGTGTGCTGTTATCAAACTGGAGCTCATGGTGCATCAATCTTATTATTAATCTTTCATCACCTTCATGGTGATCCAACTGCTGCTGAAATAGTTTTTTTCCCCCCTTTTTGATTAATTTAATTCATTGCTTTATTGTGACTGTTAATAATTACAAGAGTTGCAAACCCGACTCTAAAAATAATGACCTTTTAAAAAGATTTCTAAATTATTCAAGGAACCTTTTTTTTGGCGATGTAGTGTTTTGATCAATAGTCTTATTTTAAATTCTAACTAGCCATATTTTTTAAGGCTACTGTTTAAAAACAATAAATGATTCATAGTCTATATGTTATGAAGTAACATAAGTCGCTTTGGATAAATGTGTCGGCCAAATGAGTAAATGTAAATATAATAAACATTTAGTCATCGATCTTTAGACTTTAGACATTCACATTTCATAGATATACTGCTCTCTGTGACTGAGCTGAGCTTAAACACACACACCCATGGACAGTATAATCAGTAGAGCAGAGAGGCAGCCCAGGAGAAGTGAAGCATGTGAAGTGAAGATAACTTCCAAATTGATCGAGTTGACCACTGCTTGTTAATGTAAGTAAGGGCAATATAACCTAAAAAGCCAATAGGTTACTTTATCACTCCTGTTTAGACATGGAGAAACTTATGCCGAAATACAGTAGCCCCTTTAAAAGTGACTTTGCTGTTGCTGCACTAGAAACACAATTTAGTAGTAGTCATATTTAAAATCATAACCCTGTTCTGAATGTAGGCCTATTTTAAAATTGTAGAATTTTAAAAAGCCTTTTTAGTGTATCTGTGAAGATTCTCAGTCATCCATGTCCTAGTTATCCAACGAAGGGCAACTGGACTTGGTTGAAGATACTGGAAGACGTTTCGTCCCTCCCTTTTATGTAGTTCTTGTAATAATGACTAGAATAAATAATAATTTATTTAACCAATAAAAAGCAGTGAATTTGAAAACATGTTCAGTATTTATCTTCAGTCTTATCCCGAATTTTGTTGATTTATAGTGCATCATTTAAGTTGTTTTAATATTATGGCATCAATAGCAAATTTCAATGAATGATGATGTTATTAGACTTACATCTTGATCAAACAGGATATGGTCAGCATATTTATGAAGTGTAATTTATGGGATTTTCTAACGCAAAATTACTCAAAAGAAATGGAATAGACAATCTATTAGTGAAAAACAGGTTGGGCAGAAATGCACGAGTCCTACGAAAGGTCTGGACCACCACCAAATAATTTTCCGAATCTAATTAAAAAATCCACATATGAGGAAATTGATGCAGCACCTTCTCATAAATCACTCGTACAAACACTAATCTGTTCAAAGTGGTTCTTGCGGGCTGAAGTGACTGAGGGAGCAGTTAAAAATGGTGAGGGGGCAAATGTTTTTACATAGTAAAAGAGTGGGTTATCATCCTGCTGTGCCAATTTCTACACTTGTTTTCCTCCTGCAGGTGGCCATAGCCGCATTTTGACTAGATGTGAACATTTTGTTACTTTGCCTTATATTCTAAACCCAGCTCAATTTAAATACAGCATAGCCTACAATTTAGAAAAAAGACTGACTTTTGTAGTGTTTATATAGTATTATAGTCACATTCAAAGTGTACTTTTACACAACTGAAAATGTATAATGATCACACCTTTGCTAAACAATAACCTACACGGTGATGTAAAACTTTATACATGTATACTATATATCAGTGATTCCCAAAGTGTGGTGTGCACGCCTGGGGGTGAGTGAGCTGCCTCTAGGGGGTGCGCAAACAGTAAGCGTGTGTGTTAAAAAAATAAAAATATATTAAAAATAAAATAAATAAAACAGTAAGCGTGTGTCTGTGTTAAAAAATATTTGTAAAATAAAATATATAAATAAAACAGTAAGCGTGTGTGTGT
>NC_060161.1:25094161-25105260 GCF_021292245.1 Micropterus dolomieu | reverse complement strand
TGTTGCTATCTGTTGTTGATATTAGTGCTGAAAAGAAAGTTACTTGTGCAGTGTTTTTATTTTCAGCAAGACACTCCTTCATCTAATGTAATCAATGCTTGTTCATAATACTTTCCTACAAAATTCCTTTAGAAATGATGACAAAGGAATTTTTTACTATACTCTTAACTGCCGGCTTGAATTTAAAGAATCAACAATATTCCCAGGTCCTAAAGAGAGATGATCTTGGATTAATCTAAGCTTTCCTCATGTAAGGTGAGCTCCCCCAAGTGGACGAAATAAGTATTACATACCATCGTAGGAAATGCCGTTAAATGTATAAATATCCTGACCAATAATGTGACAATTGTTTCCTGTTACCAAATGCCTAGAACAGTACAACCGTTTGACCGTTGAGGTTCGATTGTGGAAAATATTTGATTATAATACGCGCAAATAGATTTATTTTCCTTTAGACATTAAGTTTAGAAAGGCAGTCCCTCGGGAAACCTGGGGAACCACGCCCCAGGCAACAAAAGAGCAACACGCGACCTCTCTCGCGCTCTTCTCTTCGCTCCTTGCTCTCTCCGCTGCTCTGCTCGGCTCTCTGGACGCTTCTGCACGCATTGGCGTGCCACGCCAGGCAACGCCCTCAGAGTCGACCAGCGAAACAGGCCTTTTGTTTCGCTTGAAGCTACACACGTGAAGTGCCGAGACATCGATCTGCCCTTCAGTTTGTTCTTATTGTCTTTATTTCTTTTGTTTGTTAAAGTTATCAGTCCGTTAAGTTACACTGGACTAATTCAGGAACGACCAAGTTCCATTTTAAGCCTTTTTCGTCGAGCCAACTTCACCGAGGTCAGACCAAGCCACGTGGTCTCGCCAACTACAACGAAGGAAACCTGAAAACAGCCGAATTGCCAGACGGAGGAGGCGTTCAGACACGGAGAACCCCGGAGAATCCCTAGCAAAAAGCCAGGATCGTGCAGCTAGCGTGGGACCCGTGCAACAGGCCAAAGCAGGCTGTCGACAAGCAGTAAGACCTAACACATATTCTGTGATCAGATATTTCCCTTTTTAACTCCTAAACCCATAGCGTTAGTTTACTTTCATTAGCTCTTCTATGCTGTATGAGTCAAATGCTTCCCACAATCGAACCTCCAAGCTCATTGTTCAGCAATTGTTTATTTTCCCTGTATTCAACCATCCCCTTTTTATCACATTAGTTAGAGAATAAATTCACTGTAATATAATCAAGAACTGTGTGTGTTGCCTATTTCTACGTCCCTGCCAAGAGAATTGACCCTTTAGATATGAGACTGACTGACTGATTTAAGATAACTGATCACTAGTAATAATTGTATAATTATTAAAACTACCTAGAGGTCCGGAGACTCTAGGATTATAACAACTCCGGTGGTGCCCTTAACGAGGAATCTGGTTTGATTTTATGAATAATAAAATTCATAATTGGGTATCAATTTTCATAAATTTATTAAATTGCATAACTAAATTTAGGTTTGCTACAAAGTCATGTTTCTCCACACAGTTATTACATTTAGAAATTTCTCATCAGACTGCATCACAATGGAGCTCTGTCTACAAACTGGATGAAGCTGAAAATGTTTTCTGACTTCACCGAAGGTTTTGTAGAAACAGTACTTGGATGTGGACACATGTTTTTCACTAACTGCATTAATGACCTTAAGCATGTCTTCAATAGCTGCATCAGCATGTTTTAACTTTAATGCCAACATCAGTAATTCATGCTGCTTCCTTCGGTCAGCATCACCTGAACTGCCGTACAGAAGACCCGTACATGTGTTGTGTAAAAAAGTGTTGTGGCAGTGCAAAGTCAGTATTTTGTACATTTTTCTTAATAATTAAGCAAGTAGACTCATAGTACGATGTGCTCCATTATAATCAAATCACAAATTGAAATATTGTCCACAATCTGACTTTTTCTCCAAATCGTGCAGCCCCACGCGGCGCCACAGTTACACAGTGTTTATGTGCTAAACACTGTACTGTGCATTTACAGATGTTTCTGGGGGCTTCCCTTCCCTTTTCTTCCGTGCTGGCATTTCACTGACTTGCTTGCTGCTACCCCGCCCCCTGGTGATCAGATGGACAATCAGTGATCTCAAGTAGTCATGATCAGACGATATGAAATAGAAGCAATCGCCCTACTGTGTTCAGTACTGTTACATTACAATACAGTACATTTATTTACTTTGCAAGTAATTTTGTTACAGCATTTCTTTGCACGTTTTCTTTTTTTGATGTTGTGATATAGGTCTAGGAATGGTCTTAAAAAGTCTTAAAACCTGCAGAAACCTGAGATTTTTGTTAGCGCTAACCGCCTTCATTTACCAGTAGCTGGGAAACAACAGACTGAAGCAAGCAAGCTGAAGCATTTAACTGACACACTGTGACCTACACCATATATTTACTGCCAAACTGACAACGTACTGCTAATCTTTTCATCTGCTCTGCTCACTTTCACCGTCACTTTCTATCGCTCGCTTTCTCACACACTCGCTATGCACTGGCTTATATGCTGTTCTTCTGACAACACCTGTCATGTAGATGTCCTTTGACAAATGAGGAGAGAAAGCTAGCCAACCACTGTGTTACCGTGCTCACACAGGATGTGAGTGAAAATTGTTAGTAGCCCATTGATATTATGGATTGTGGGAAATTTTAGTAACAGTCCTCGTAGTTCAGCGGCATTGATTTCCAATGATATCTGAGAATTCCTGAGATCAAATGGAAAATATTCAGAATGGAGAGATGAGCAGCAGAGTTAGTAATTTGTGCTGTTGTTGTACCATTAGGTTGAAATCCATCCGGGATCAGGGGAGTTTGTTTACAGAAGTGCACAGAGGGCGGCTTGATATGCTAATATGTCTACTGCTATGGTCAGATGTCTCCTTCTAGGTGTCTTTGACAACCTCAGAGGTATTTACAGATACTAAGGATAATGTACCAACACATCTGAAATACTGAAATACTCCTAAAATTATTACTATTTTTAATATTTAGGAGGAAAATCCAAGGCCACATCTGGAGAAGGGGCAAGAGATGCCCTGGATCCATGAAAGGTTAAAGCTATCATTAGTAAGTTTACTAACTGGTGGTGTTGTCTGTTTTGACATATGCCTAAAGGTAGCGTTGTTTCATTGTTACATACACGCACGTGCCCCATCTCACACACAGTGACATCTTCCCATTTCACAATGTTACAGTAGAATCTTCTTGCAATTGGAAAGGGGTTAGATTTGTAAATGCTTCTATTACTTCACTTGTCAACAAGCTCAAAGTTGAATATCTACTCCTCATGTAACCAGAGCTCCTCCAAATGGACAAAATAAGTATTGCATGCCATCGTTCTGAAATGCTGTTTTAATGTATAAATGTCACTCTGTATTTACCTGTTCATAATCTGATGCCATTCGTGTATCTTGCTTATATTCTCTAAGTAAGAACGTGTAACATACAACATTATCCAGGAAGCTAGTTAAGTTCCTCTCATCTGATGTGATTCCTAGGAAATGCTAACCTTAAGGTTGAACTACTGACAATTGTTTTCCCTTTTATCAAATGCTTAAAACTAAGAACGGTATATCCGTTTGACAATTAAGGTTTGATTGTGGGAAGATATTTGATTACAATACGCGCAAATAGATTTTTGAATATACATATTGAAAGTTTTTTTTAAAAAAGACAGTCTCTTAGGAAACCAGAAACAAGCCCTCAGGGGAACAAAGGACTGCCCTCTGGGAACCACGCCCCAACAAACAAAAGCAGCGACACACGCTCTCTCGCGCTCTCTCTTGTTCTCTTGATCCTCTTGCCCTCTTCAACTGCACTTCGGCACGCGCCCAGCGTGCTCCCTCTCCCACCGGCAACGCCCCCTAAGAAGTTTGACCTGGTGCAGCGAAGGCCCTTTGTTAGTTTCAAGCCACACACGCGAAGCGCAGTGACCTCGGCTTTTCCCTCGTTTCTAGCAACTTACTTGCTTTTTATTTTCTTTGGTTTTGTTTGTTAAAAGTTATCAGACCGTCAAGTTACACTATTTTAATTCAAGAACGACCAAGTTCTTTTTAAACTTTATTCGTCGAGCTAACTTACACTGCTCCCACCGAAGCCGGACCCAACCACGTGGGCCCGCCAGCAGTAACAGAGGACGACCAAACCTCTAACCCGAGCCAGGGTTGTAAAAAACTCCCACTGCCAGCTTCCTTAAATAAGCCGACCAAGACGGACCTCCGGAGCAATTCTCTGGCAGAGAAAGCGACCGGCCGACGGCTTTAAGCCGTCCTAACCGAGAACGCACGGAACTCCGCCAGCGTGAGGTCGCCGACCAGCAACTCGGCTGGGAGAAACTACAAGCAGTAAGACTGTGATCAGTGGGGTCCAATAGTTTGTTAATCCAGTATCTTTAATCCTTAAAACTCCTAGACAATTTTAACTGAGTTATCATCTAATTGCCCTTCACTAGCTGCCGGTAGGAATAAAATTCTCCCCACAATAGACCTCCACATTCTCATTGTTTAGCCATTGTTTATTTCTTTGATGTGTATTTAACCGCATTTATATTCACCCTTAGTTAGTTAATAAATTTCACCGTAATCACAGGAATTGTGTGTGTATTGTCTAACTCCAAGTCCCTGTCACGAGAATTTACCCCTTCGATATGAGACTGACTGATTGATTTAAGATAATTGAGCGATTATTAACTAACTGATCACTAGTTAATAACTGTGTAATTATTAAAATGCTACCCAGAGGTCCGGAGACTCTGGGTGAATTATATCTCCGGTGGTGCCCCGTGAAACGAGAGCTTTATGAATTAATATTCTCTAAATATTAAAATTCATAATTTGTATTAATCCTCATACGTCAAAATCATAAGTAGACATGCTACAATACTGTCTGTGTATTTTTGGTACACACATTTTTTTGTGTATGTGTAGTAGTACGTGTGCCATGTACCTTCTGAAAACATTCAGTGTTCAAATGCAAGCAAATGTAGTTTATATCAACTGGATCTATTTGATTTGTCTGGAAAATGTTTTTAAATGCCTGCTAACTGTTCTTGGGGGATGGTTATATTATAAATTAATAAATGTAAATAAAATGAATGTATTTACATATATGGAGAACTGATTTTTTTTCGCAAAGTGTGAAAAAACACGTGAATATATTCTATGAAACATATTTAAGCTTATCTACATATATGTGACATACTAAAAAGGAGCATAAATTTAATATTTGAATATATGTTTAAAAATAGATTTACATATATAATATATTAACATATTCCAGGAATTGAAACATACATAGATATTACACATTACTGTATTTGCATAGATAAGGAACTACACTTATTTACATATAAGTGCAATTAATATATGTAAATATTTCCAACAAAAATAAATTTAATATATTTGTTGAATATATTTCAAAATATATTTATAAACATAAATTTATTTTATTCTATTTAGATTTAAAACATTTAAATATATGTAAATGTAATTATTTTGAATATGTACTGTAACTTGATGCCACAGATTGGTTGGTGAAGTGGATGAACAAGAGGAAGGTGCGCTCTTTTCATACTCCTTTCAACGCCGACAGCCTCAGAGTTGGTGCTCGTCAAACATCTTATCTGAGAAGCTGCATGTTTTGAAGTTACTACAGCTTCAATTGCACAAAAATTGCAGGATGACAACCTGTTAAACACGTTCTATTATCTCACCTTCACAATTTTCGTTGATGGCAAATAGTTTGTTTCAATGCCCACAGATGGACCTGCATTTTTGTTTTTTGTATTTAGATCGCTTCTAGTTTGTTTCTCAGGACACAGCCTACTATATTTGGTGCTAAAGATTAATTTCAATAGAGCGTTTGATTATCCTGGGACAACCTGCAGTATTTCTACTTACGGTGTGTTTTTATTTGTATTTTATGATACTAAACTTTTTAGTTTGAACCCCAGTTGTCTCCGCCTTTCTGTGTGGAGTTCGCATGTTCTCCCCGTGTCTGCGTGGGTTTTCTCCGGGTGCACTCCCCCACTATCAAAAACGTGTTAGGTAGGTTCTCCAGTCAGTGCACTGTGCAAAAGTCACCGCATTTCAATCTGGAGTTGGTCCCTGGGCGCTGTACAGTTGCTGCCCACTGCTCCCTTCAGGGAAGGGTTCAATACAGAGGATGAATTTCGCTATGTTTCACATGTATGTGTATGTGACAAGTACATTTACAGATTTACAGAACCAAAATGTAATCCTAACTGTAAATAGAAAAAGCTTTTTTAGCTCCAGCTCCTGCTTTTAAACACATACAGTATGTTACATTTCTGACTAGAATGCTAAATGCACTTTACAACATAAACAGTGTGATGAGGGTTGTGACAGTTTTAAAACAAATTCCTGTGTGCCAACATTTGAAAGATTTATATTTACTCCCTCAGTCAGCCACACGTACTGTTGAGAATAATTGTAGAACATTACAGCCTAAATTGTTATCATTAATTGCATTGTCATCATTTAAAGTGTTATTTTATAGTGTAAAGTTAAGATCACAATGTTGAAACTCTGTAGCTCTGAGTATGTGTGGTCCTCTCTGTGTCTAACTGCCTGGAGGCAGTAGCGTGTGTGTGTGTGTGTGTGTGTGTGTGTGTGTGTGTGTGTGTGTGCAAGCAGGCACGTGTGCTCTGGGAGCAGAGTGAATGAGCACAGAAAGGCATCATCAAAAACACCAGCAAAGTTAAAATGTAGAAGCAGAATTAGTGAAAATTGTGTTACAAAACATACATAAATATAATATTTGTACTATTAGTATTAGTACTTATTCCACAAAGTGAGGTTTTTGGTCAAAGTAGCATGATCAGGAGAGGGCAGGGCATCATTTTTGATCATTTTAGTATCCTTAATTAGTAGTAATCATTTATCACTCTTAATTCATCATTTGTAATCAATCATTTTATTATCTTTAATCAGTATTAATAAGTAATCATTCTTAATTCATCATTTTTAATCATTTTATTGTCCTTAATTAGCATTAATAATTATTAGGCAGTTTATAATTATCCTTACTTACTTCTTAATCTTTGATCATTACCGAGATGTGTCTTATTTTGTACTTAGAAGTGCTGTAATCATGAATGCAGTAACAAGCTCACTGTGGGAGCATTGACAGTAGGCACCGAGACTATGCATACCTTATTCAACTGTTATCTAGATTTATGACAGCAGGGGAGGCTGCAGGCATTCAAAATCTGCTGTGACAAGTGCATACTTTGGTCTACTGATATCCACTGTTGTTATGATAACATGATGAACTGCCGAGGTGTCAGTCTGCTGATATTAAGACTACATGCTTAATTACTGATCAAGGGGTTGTTTGTCAACTTCCAACCTCTGATGCTTATAGCCTGTGTGAGCTTTGAATGAACTAGCTGAAGGAATTCTTGCTTAACGTTTTCACGACAGATAGCGGTTTGCATTTTCGCGAAAGCGATTCCACGCAGGTCTATTTAAAGTAGCCAGCTATTTAAAAACGATAAAATATTCTTATATTTTAGGGGGGCTGAAGCCACCCTAACATGGTCCTAAGCCCCCCAAATAATAATAAGAGAAATAATCATTAGATTTAGATCTATTTTTCTTTTTCCTTTTTTCATAGTGCAGATGTGTACTCAACAAAGAAAAGCAAGAATAATGATACAATAGAATAATACAAATATAATTTGTATTTATTGGCTCATAATAATCCTTCTGGTTGTTTCCTCTGCTTCATAATTTAAATCCCTTACGTCGTCAGGCTCTAGGACCCTGGAGGAGGCTGCCTTTCATCACTGCTTTGCTGAGCTGCACAGCAACGTTACTACATACAGACACACACACACACACACACACACACACACACACACACACACATACACACAGTAGGGGTGTAACAGTACACAAAATCTCGGTTCGGTATGTACCTGGGTTTTGAAGTCACAGTTCGGTTTATTTTCGGTACAGTAAGGGAAAAAAACATTAAATTGCTGCTGGTTTATTATGAGCTTTTGAAAACATCCAAATTAGTTTGAAATTTTTAAAACAAACTTCCAAATTACACAGAATAAATAAATTATATATATATATAAAAAAAAGAATAAGAAATAAAATACTGCTGCAAACTACTAACAAGTTCTCCACTAAATAAACTATCCTCAAAACAATACCACATATAGCTAATAAAATATAATAAAAATATATAATAATATGGATAAAACAAACTCACCAAGGCAAAGCCTAAACTAAATTAATTTATATTTACATTTACTATATTTTCTATATTCATTGGCTATAAAACTTAAATATGTAGATGTTGCCCTCAAATCCTTCCCACTCGGCTCATTTAGAGTCCACATAGGTTAAACTCCATTCCTTATTTTCACTGCTCGCGCCTGCTGCACTGCAGCGACACAGCAAGGTAAAGAAAGCATTTTAGCATACCTGCTGCTCAGGAGTGTCTTTGTGCTCACATACATACATTTTTGCTAGGCTAGCTAGCTAGCTATAGTAATGTTAACATTAATCAACCATAGTTAGCAGCTCTTTGAATCCTGGTCAATGAGAGAAGTTAGCTGTGGTACCAGTGCCAAATCTAATTAAAAAACGGACAGGACCTTTGCATAAATAAAAACATTTCCAACAAAATTTGATGCAGGAAAGACAGAATTTGGTGCAGAAAAACTTACCGGAATCCAGGAAATTAAGTGTTTAATGCTCAAAATTGTCAACTAACAGATTTCATTGGATTGATGATAGAGACTCTACTGTCATTGTATACAAAATACGAATAACGAAATGCAGTTTAGAGCAAAACATTGAACATAGCAGCTTTAAAATAGCATCAATGAGAATTTCTATTAAATAGTGTTAAAGACCTGAAATCTTTTAATCCTAGTCACGTCCCAACAAATAAAGTGCATGGGCACTTATCGGCTGCTCAATAACATTTTCCTCAGTGGAGGACTGTTGATAAAAATTTACTTAGATAATATTATTGATGTAAAGTGGTTCTGCATTTTAACAAGAGATTAACCAGTTTGTTTGGTTTGGTTAGCCAGTTTGTACATAACACAACTCTTCTTCTAGTTTTGTCTTGTAAACATTAAATATACTGTCTGAGAGGAGAAAAAAAATACAAACTTATTCTCTGCACACACACAGTGTTACCTGCACTTTGAAACGCTGTGTCTCAGAAAATAATATTGAGAGTGTACACACTTAAAACATTAGGAGATCTGATAACCAGAACCTGTATTTTAGCTGTGTGAAGAAGCAGCCACCTGATATGTTGAACAATGTGTCCTACTCCACGAAACAAAATGACAAAATAAGTTGTTTTTTGTGTCACCTTTGAATATATATATGTGTTAGAAAAATGATTCATATGCTGACGGTTCTTTGGTTTAGTTATCAAGTGTAGTTAGTTAAACTGGGGAAAGATCAGAGTAAGAGTTTGGAAGAAACTACTTGGTTAAGGTGTTTTCTTTGTTCTGTATCTGTAGATATATTATTTATTAAGCTGAATTTGACACCATGAACCTTGTATTTAAACAGAAATGTAAGTGAACATGCTATTATTAGCAAACAAGGAAATGTGTAAAATTTACATAGATAATACAAATAATCACAATAAAACATTGCAGAATTTACAGTAACAATGTGAACAGTTACTGAGCCATTTAGACGTCTAGTACTTTGGATCAAACTTGTACAAATATACTGAACACCCGAAGCCAAACACCCATTCATTGTCAAATAAATGGAATTTAACTGGAAAACTGTTTTGCTTTAATCAAAAGATAAATAAACTTTAAATGAGTCAATTGTTTACATTGTTTTTGAGTATGAATACAAGAAATGAAAACAAATTGAATATATATAATACAACTTTTGACAATGAAAAAATATGTATATTATATATAGCAGAAAACATGATATAAATTTATTCTGCTTGTTAGTGGATGTTTTGGAACGAGACCTTTCTTTCTGTTTGTTAGACAGTCAACAGGGAAGTGTGCTTTTGTTTCCTCAAGATGTAAATTTACATTATGTAAATTATGTTCTGGCCATCAGTAGATCCTGTCCTGACTATGAAAGACAGCTTAGACTTGTGTTTTTCATTATTCAAATGACATTAGGGGGCTACAAGAGAGCACCTCCCTGGTCTATATTTGACAGTTGTCTTCATCAGCACATGAGGAGAGACACCAGAGTGAAGCTGCTGCGAGGACTCAGAAGATGTGAGTTATGATGCTGTTGTTTAATTTTAATATATCGTTTATTGTGTTTGTGCAGAAGTGGAAGCACAATATTGTATCTCTGCAGTATATTTCACAGTTTTATAATAACATGATTTTTTAAAAACCTTAATTGTATGCAATGTTCAGTATTTTTAACAAAAGGTGGACACAGTAACAGGACAAGACAAATAAATACAATAATCCTTCAATAGCTGTGCGCCCACAGCTTTGTGAGTCTACAGGACTTTTTCTTGCCCTGGATTTTACCTCTCAGGTTCAGGTTTTTGGGGCTTTTTGGTGGAGCACTACTCAGGTCTGGAAAAACATTACCCACTGTCTCCAGCATGCTTTGAAAATAAATGAAATAATGTGAAAATTAATAAATAGATATCTGTATTTTTTAATTAGGTGATGTGTTATTCTAAAATAAATTCAATTAAACCTAGACTCAAAACAAAAGACCCTCAATTTTTTTAATTCTATTTTTTGTGAGTTTTGTGGTGTAGACACTAGACACTAATTCTAATTATTTCGTTAGGCTTATATAAGGTATAATGAACAATTAAATTATGTGTTATTCTATTGGGGGTTTATTTATTGTCGCACCCTCTCCTGATACATAATGCCTTTAATAGTAGCAGTATCTTATAAGGTTGAAGGAAAATAACAGAAATTATGGCAGTACCTGTAAAATCAGAACATTAAATGTCTCCAGACAGAAACAAAATATGCCAGAATTGTTGTATTGCCTTATATTGTACCGGTGTTTTTGTTATTGACCCAGCCCGATGTGTTATATTATTTATATTTT
>NC_060161.1:25077933-25094061 GCF_021292245.1 Micropterus dolomieu | reverse complement strand
TGCATAAAGAACATCCAACAAGGAAAGGCTATCTCTAATTTGATGTCCCACGCAAATATTTCCACCTGTGGCAGTGGACAGGGCTGGTCTGCTGGCCATTTCAGACCTTCAGTGGTGTGAACCCCTACATGTGAAAAAGGTGAAATCAAACATTGGTTATCTTAGATTGTATTAATGGGCAGTGGTGGTAACACATTCTAAGAAGCACAACGGCAATCCCTTCACTTCCTCTTTGCACTTGCAGTGCTGGCTGCACAAGGCGGTCCTTGTTGCTCAGTCCTCTTATAAATGGCTTTTAATCAGTGCTTGAGGTGGGGAAAAAAAGAGCCAGTGCTCCCCTTACTCAGACTTTTATGTATGTATCAGTCGGAATCAGCAAATCATTACACTATTACATTCAAATGTTTTCCAGTGAATTAAAGCTACAAGGAGATGTTACAATCTTGTATTTAACCAAGAGGACAACCATTTCAATTATTAGTTAAATAAATATATTAGAATTATATCCCTCCTACCTGACCTGTGAGCCATGTAAATTATTTGCCATTGCTGCACAGTAGTATATAAAGGCCAGCAATACGTGTTTCCGCAAACGTGCACGCAAAAAACGCAAGATGCGTGTAACAGGCGTGCACGCAAAAAAAAGAATCCTCTAAAAGCGGATGTTTGGGAGTGGCTTTAGCAGTCAGTTATATACATCTCTCTCTTTGCAGCATAACAATCATGCACGTCACAGGTAATCAATTGGGAGTAATGACTCCAAAACGACGTATAATTATAGATCCTATTGCAATATGGCTCCTAGAAAGAAGACTCCCCCAACAACATTGGCTGATTTTCTGGACCGAAAGGCTTGGGCGCCTCAGTTTGAATGGGCGGTGGAAGATTTTATAATGTCGGGATTCTTGTTTGAGCACGGATCAGTTCATCTTTAGACAAGAGAGCTTGATGAAATTTTTCTTTGTGAAAGCACACCGAACATTAGTTTTTCAGCCAAAGACTGGAATTACTTCAGAAACAAAGTCTGTAAAGATATGAGTGCTTCAAAAGGAGTCTATACCACAGAATGGTGCTGGTCTGTGCCAGGAGAGCTCTATCGTGTAGAAACAGACCTTGAAGTCTATGACCCAGAATCCTACATCTTTTTTAGATCATGCAAGGATGATTCTATCATTATAAATGCAAAGATGGGAACCCCAGAGCAACAAAAAGGCTACCCCATCACATCTAAAAAGTGGGAGACGTGGTTCAGCACCAGCTTTGTTGTCCAGTGGGGAGAATGGATAGAACCCTTGAAATCTTCTCACACATTGATAAATTATTCTGATGGTATAAACCTTATGTCAGCTATGTATGGATCAAAAGAAAACCTTTTGGTCCTGAGGACAAGCAAGATGAACAACAAACAACACTGCAGACAACCTCAAAGACCTCCACGACATGGCCGACAGTGACATTGTTCTAATTAATATGTTTTGTGCAGGTACGAGGACATGTGCAGCGGGTAAGGTTCTATCAAACAACCCAAAATATTTTCCATTACTCCAGGATGATGTCGTCGATAACTCATGGGTGGATGACTATGGTAAAGAAATGGGGGAAAGAAATTTAACATTTCTCATTCTTAAAGAAAAATCAGAAAAGGACAAGATCAGGGTCAAGCCATTTAAGGGTGCCCGTTTGGACACTCTGGACTGTTGCGACAAGTAGTTTTGTTTTTGTACTTTTAGCATTGATTTGTGTTTTAATGCTAACCACAAAACAACATGTCGATGTTGCTGATGTGATGTATTGCTTAACTGAATCTTTGGTTTGTAAAAACACTTATGTTTGATCCATGGGTGTGATCCATCAATCTCTGGATCCGAAGCAAGAGCAAGACCTCAACCACTGGACTACTCAAATACACTGTGAAGGGTTGACAAAAAGGGGCACAACAAAAAGGAGACTTATTATCAAATTTTTAAAAAAAACTTACCGCCATCTGAGGGACGGAGTGATAGCAGCCTAAGTCCATCCCTCAAAATTCCCATGATGCATGGCGGTGAAGAAGGTTTTGTTAAAATTTGCTAATAAGCCTCCTTTTTGTTTGAAATACAAATGTTATTTTATTATGTTTTTGTTAAAATGTGTCTCCTTAGAAAATAGTGTTTGTTGTTGGTAATTGTCATTCTTGTGGTGGTTAACTATTGAAACCAGGAGTGAAGTGCCTGTTTCATTTGATAAGAACGCTGTTGAAGAATAAAATAAATATACAGCCGAAGAGTTATGCTCTGAAAACTTAATTTCATGTAAACAATGATTGCATTTACAAAGACTAACAACATAGAATTTTGAAAGTGACCACTGTAAGGAAGTAAGTACTCCACCTTCTGTTAGCATAAAGTTCAAACAACAAACAGCTGTGTAAATTCACAAGCTACAATATATTAATATTGTGAATCGAATCAATGTCTGGCGCATGAAGTGGTACTCTGAGGACTGTCTCTTTACCACTACGCTATTGGATCACACGGCTTTTTGAAGTATTGATGATGGTAAAGTGCATTTGCCTTAAAAATTATGCTTTTCAGCCATCATTTGGGCAATCTGAGTTAAAGCTTCAGCAGCTGAGCACAAAAATATAAAAATATAAAGCTTCACCACAACCAGGGAGAAAGTTACAGCTCTCACACTAATAAAGATATCGTATTTAACAACTTGTATAAAACAAAAGATAAAAGAGTAATTTGTTTTAAATATAAGGTGGGCGATATTGTAAGAATTTCAAAACTATGTGGCCCTTTTAAAAAAGGTTATGACCAAAATTATACTGATGAATATTTCATTGACACAGATGCCATATTTGGCGCCACATCCTGCCGATGTTAACGTAGGGATGTATAATATATTTGTTTATACAGATATTGTTGATCATCAAACAGTAGGGGATAGTTAAGTCCCTCTTTTAAGAATAGTACATATATCGGGCCAAACAACCATATGATCACAAAAACTTATGACAGACCACACTATCTGAGGCTCTGCAAAACACACATTGATAGTATCGAGATTTCTCTCAAGACAGCTCAGAATCAACATATCCCTTTTACGTACGGCAAAGTGATAATAAAGCTACACTTTCGACCCGTAAAATATCAGTATTAGACATGGAGCAAACATGTACCATCCATATGCTCACAATGTGGACAAGTACGTTGCATATTATACAGCCAAAGCGGGTGGTGATTTACCAGGATACAGCGGCCTCTGTGCTCAGTATGGTGCAGGGTTAGGGGGTATCTTTAGGGGATTGTTTAGATTAGCATTCCCCTTATTCAAGAAAGGATTTACATTTGTTGCCCCTCATTTAAAGACAGCCACTAAAAACATAGCTATGGATGTTATTACTAACGTCATGAACAGACGTCAAGAGGGGTCGGGTATAGTGGCCGCGGCCCCCCGACCAATAAAACAACCTCCTGGGAAAAGAGGGAGTTCCCCACCAAAGATGCGTAGCCGAACAATAAATAAGAAGACCCATACTAAGACTAAAACGTCAGAAGACAAGAGACATTTTCTAATGAGAATGTCGTTGGTACATAGCCTGTCACAAGAGTGCGTTAAGTCGGAGCTAGACCTGTTTATGGTACCGTTAACACAAACAAGTATTGAGAAATGCATCTACGTCGAATTCCGTCCTCTAGCAGCAGTATCAAACTCTGCACCCCTTGAATTTTTCATTCCAACTAGTACAGAGGACTACCTGGATCTAAACAATACATTTCTGTACACGCGCGCAAATATCACCAAAGCTAATGGCGGAAACCTGGATCAAGCAGACGAAGTGGGCTTTATCAACTACCCTGGATGTACAATATTTTCACAGGTCGACATATCGTTGGGGGACCGACTCATAACGCAATCATCAAACACATATCCTTACTAGGGGTATAATAGAGTGCCTTTTGAACTACGTAAAAGGACGCTCTGCAGACACAGTTTGGATCCGGACTATTTTGCATGGATACAGCAGGTCATATGGACGACGCAACGGCTGGAGGACGCAATGAGGGACTAGTTAAAAGAATGGAGTACACACAAGGCCACCTGTGTTTAAACATGTATTTAGGTTACACAAACAGTCCACTCACTTAACAATGATGGCAACAAGTTAAAATAAATAGCCTGTGACTTGTTGTAAATGAATGAGTGTTATTTACCATAACAAACAGCGCATCACATCCATATGCTGGCGCACAGCGTTTGGCTCGATTAGGAAATTCATATTTAATGTGGTTTCCACCGTAATGAACCAAGCTGTTCCCCCTTTCTACCAGCAGGTGGCAGTATTTAAATGAAGGCCTGACCTGTGTCTTTATTAAATGTTTTGAATCCAGATTACTGACACAGATCTATTTATTGTTGTTCTTTTCATTTGGTTTTTGATATTTATGTTTTATTTGCAGCCTAGTTATCATCTTCATCATTCACCCTCAGCCCAGAGTTAAACCTGCATGCCCTTCTGTTCTAACCTGGTTGTAACACTGCTGTCAAATAAAACACTGTTTAAGGATCTTTTCGTCTCATTCTCATGAACCTATTATTGCATATTGTAATGTCTCGCAAGCTAAGTATTCCTATGTCCCCACCACTTTCAACACAAAGTGACACCCTTGTATTTCACAACATTGTTGTGAAACATTGTTTATAGGCCTAGACAAAGCCTGGCAAGCAACCAAAACACAGACAGACTGAGAAGTGCTGCCCAGTTGGTTAGCAGGACAGAGTAGAAAGGTGCACTGCAGCTGCACGTTAATAATCTAACATTCTTGTTGTTTGCTGCTGACATCAATGAGAGGAGAGAACACAATTTACCTGTCTGCTGTTCCCGAAAGTCACTCTCATTGAGTTTTGTTCTCTTCTTGTGCCCAGAAATATAGCCTAGTCCCTCTTCATCGTCTCATCAACGGTGTAAACACTGGCTTTCACCTTTGACTCTGACTTTTTTTTTGCCACATTTCACAAAGTTAACACAATGCAGTTTCACGTTAACCAGTAGATTTATTTTGAAAGGTTAACCCGACCTTGTGTATTTATTATCGCTAACTTGACCGGACAATCAATTCATCATTTAAGCAAGGTATACAGTGATTACAAGGTTTTTTGTTTAATTTCTTTCACATGATTTACGTGCAGACACGATTTATCTCGTAGACAGACCAGCAATTTGTAGCCCCCCTTTAGTCAAAATGGTCAAAAATGATTAAAAGTGAGTTTTTGCCCTGGCAGCACGTGAGATGGTTGATATCCCATTATTTTTGCAATGTTAATAATATCTACAAGATATTAAGTGTCATTAAATTGACATGGTCTATCTGTACCCACGATTTAGCTCTTATTTGGAAAGGATACGTGTAGTCTGCTTTTAGTCCACCCGGCGAAATAGAGGCAATTAGTGGTCTAATATCAACGGCTTATAGGTTACATGCAGTTTTCACCTGATGTAGCTGTTGAGGTGCGTGACATCATATAATCGAATGCAAGTAAATGTTTGAAACATTTAAATTATCTTTATTTTCGCTGTAACATTCCCAGCATTAACTTTCATTTTAATTTAAAACAAGATGCAATTACTATTTCCAACCGCTAGATGGCAGCTGTAGCCCTACTGACACATGACTACTGGCAACGCGAGACTTGAAAGTTAGTATACATCAGAGTTGCCAGATCTCGTGATAAACACATCCCCAATTTTTAAATGTAGTGGTAAATACGTTAAGATTTCGGCCTTTTAGCGAGCAACAGGCGAGAGTTTTCACCGGGACATTTCAGCGGGTAACAGTCTAGAGTAAGGCACGTTGTGGTTAGCTTAACATGCTGCATGCAAGTGTAACTTAACGTTACTGTAACGTTAACTCCATGATACCCACAGGTTTCCTCGTGCCCTTAAAAACTCTTGAATTCAAAGGCGGTGAACATGAAACATGTGCAACCTTACCTATTGTAATGAAAGCCACACATATATTTTACTCACTAACGTTAGATCATTATGATCTGAAAATATGAGTTTGACTTTTTACACTAAATATTTATTGCAAATTATCCAGCATACAGTCAGCAAAGTAACGTTACAACAATAAATATTCAGAACAGAACACTTGCATTCACCGCACATAGCTCTCTCAAAAGAATAAAAGCAGCTTTCCCAATTGTCTATTTGGTTGTTCTAATGCAACATGGTGGCTAAAACATGTGTCCTGTTCAAGTATCTTTATATTTTCCATAGCGGTAAATGGGTCAGTAAGTTAATAAATAAGGGACATTATAAATGTAATAAAAACAAAAAAACATTATAAATGAAATATTTTTTATTTCTTTTTTTTTTTTACCTTCATGAGAATGATAATTAGAAATATACTGTATGTTTTCATTTAAAATCATTTGTTGAGTCATGTCTTATGGGAAAACAGTCAACATAGTCAAATTATAATGTTTACTTATATTCATATTCTTACATATTCAACAGTTATGGATCCCATTTACCCGAGAGACGCATCTGATGCTCTTCCTGCATCAAGTAGCAGCTTAGATGAAGATCTAGATTTGGATGTAGCAACCCATTTATTTTCTCATTATTTATGTTTTATTACCGCATGTTGTTAAAATTGTTTGTATTTATAATAATATTTTATCAATAATTCCTTTATATTTTCATCATGTTGTATTATCTTATGTTGTCTACGTTGTAATCCTTTTTCTTAATAAAATCTTTATATTTAATTTGTTTGGACGGATTACCATTTATGAGAACCTGTTATGTTTAAGTAAAAAAAAATCATTTGGCCATTATTCTGTTGTCTATTAGAGGTAGATATGTAGTCATTTAAAAGCTGTGTATTTGGTCTATTCTTGGGCTGTGGTTAGACATCTGTTAACTTTTCACTAATTCAACCTTGTTTTAGCCTCAACCCATTTTCACCATCTAATACACGTCTATATGTAGTCGTTCAATAGAGGTCTGATGGCTAGACTAGTTTTGGGATATGGTTAGACGTCTACCAAACTTTCACTGACAGCCCAAATCCAGCCCTGTTTTAGCCTAGATGTCTGGGCTCTGTGTAGACGTCTTTTAACGGTGAAAATGCTTGCTGGGTGCAGATGTATTGTTGGTAAGTTGACCGTGGAGCCCTACATGACAAAGGGGCACAGCACATAAATACAGGTGCACAAATAGCCAACCATGTTCACGCGCTACCGGTGTAACACTGCTGTAACTGCTGGCAAAATTAAATGGTGATAGTCACAGATGTGTCGTAGGCAGATCCTGAAGCATCAACTGACTGCAAACCAGGAAATGCGTTCCGATAACGTTGTTTATCTACGTAATGTATCGTTATATAGATATATGCTTCTGAATGTAGTTTGCAGGCTACATCTTTAGCTGCACGATGATTCACGGGGACCTCTCCCACCTGCATGATCACGCTCAAAGTCCTCGCTTTGAACTAATCTGCAGGTCCCCGTGCAGCTAAAGATGCTATTCAAAACACTGCAAGACTTCAATTAACCGTCCTAATGTTGTCTGTCTGATTTGTGCCACGGTAAATGTGTTCTTACTTACATACGGGAAACAGGCTGAGGCTCAGATGGACCACAAAGTGGAGACGCCGTTAGCTGCGGCAAAGCGCCCAGATTAACCTGTGACACAGCTTCGTACCATCGATCACGTTTATATTCCGCTATCTTTGCCATCGTTACCAACATCGGCTTCCCAGTCAACATTTGTATCACGTATCGTTATTTATCTGACGTCGATTTGACCTGAGAACAGTTTGTCACAGTAAGTGATATTTAGGCTGAATTACACTCCGCCCGAACACAGCGTGGAGTCAGCTGTGGCCACGGTACATGCTCAAATTAACTTCTGATACAACAGCTGTGTCGCTCATGTCACTCACTCATTTAGCAAACACACACATAAGTTGGAAGCAGGGGTGGTGTAGGCTATATACGATGTCTGTGCTCACTACTGGTGTGTGAGTAGGATGAACAGAGATTAGGCCTACAGTATGCAAATAAAATATGAGAGAATCACTGTAGCCATACAATATAAAGCTGGACAACATATTTCAGAATTACTAGCTATATAATTTCCTACCTGTCACTATTAAGACCCACCAAAATCAAATCCTTAACAATGGCTACACACCAGCTGCGTTGTCACGACACAAAACACACTTTCCACAGTTCCAGTTAAACTGGCTTATCTTTCCTGAGCTGCAGTTTATAAACACCATTGCCCATTGGCGTTAAACAAACGTAATAAAAAGTTGTATTTCACTTTTTTAAAGTCACACACACAGCGCTGGAAGACACAGCAAGAGATGCGCTGCCAAGTTAACGTTACCAGTTAACAGACTCACTGCAAACACATGTAACGATACAGTTAAGTAGGCTATTGTTATTTGCTGACATCAAACTTGGAGAGCAGAGCACAAGTTTACCTGGCTATGTTGTTCCCCGATTTTCTCTTATGGTGTTTTGTTTGTCTTTTCGTGGCCAACAAGATATTTCTGCTTTCGTCTTCTAAACCTTGACACCTGCTTTGATCCGAGGGGGAGGTGGGACTTAGCAACTGACAGTCCAAATGCCAGTCCCTTAAATGTTGACTGGTGTTTTTTTCTTCTGTATAGTGGCCTATCACTGACAACGCCTTGATTTTCTAAGAACTAGGTATAAACTGACTTGTCCCTATCGTTTCCATCTTGTGAAAGATCGTTGTGTTTTCACATCCAATATATACAGACATAGGTTATATACGTATATATGTGTGTATATACAGATTTTCTAAAGCACTGAGGCGCAACAGTGGATAAACAACACTTATGTAAACGAAAACCTTAACAGAGGCTTTAATCAGTATGAATCTAGTCTTTTTTTCCACACAAAGATAAATCAATTTTCATTGGATCCTAAACCTTCAATGAGAGACATCATTGTCTTGTTTTAAAATGAAAACACTGTTTAAGGATCTTTTCGTGTCATTCTCATGAACCTAATATTGCATATTGTAATGTCTCGCAAGCTAAGTGTCCCTATGTCCCAACCACTTTCTAAACAGTCTTTCTACACAAGTGACACCCTTGTATTTCACATCATTTGATTCGCATCTGCATAATGTGAAACCTGACTAGAGTGACTGCAGTGAAATGCCACGCCCAAGGTAGGTGAGTACAACTGCAGACAGGTACACACAGGTATTTGTATAGTTGTAAAATGAAAGTGCCAGACAGTTTGTGACCATACAATTTAAGAACACTAAGGAGATCATTTTGTCTTATATTATATATATGTCAATATTTTTTGTGTGAACAAATTCACAATCTCCTCCCACAAATACAAAAAAGATTTGTAAATTCATAAAATAAATAAATATATTAATAAATAAAATAATATCGGCGAATACAGTAAATTAATTTACAAAAACTTAGGTACTTGTGAATCTCAGTTCTACACTGGTGGATTTGCATTTTACACACATGGAATATTGAGACAAACTTTCTGTCAGTCCAAAGGAAAGTCCACTCGTATAGCTTGGCCCTTTTTGGATGTGATCACCTGCTGATGACATCATTTTCAATCTCAGAGTGTATTGAATCTCTGCATCCAGTGTTTTGAGAGTTAATGACGGTGGGAACAGGCTCAACAGGTTTGTAAGTCAGGTTGCCAGATAACTTGGTCATGAATTTGAACATGCACTTACTGTTACACATGTGATGATGTCTGCTCATAACATCACAGTAGGTCAGTTTTCTCAGAATGTACACTTATACCCTCTGGGTGATGATACAACATGTTAAAACCTGTTTTGAATTTACCACATTTGCTAAACAAATTTCAACATGCATCAGTACTTTTTTTCTTCCAGTGCCAACAATGCCTTTCACAAAACAGAGTAACACAGCTTTTAAAGCCAAACATAATTTTGAATTCTAATAAATATAAATATATAAATATATTAATACTACTACTACTACTACTAATAATAATAATAATATTGATAATAATACTATTCTATATGTTCTATATTTTTATAGTCAATTTATATATTTATGTACACAATATTCTCTGCAATTCATCTGAACAACACAAACCAGAGTAATGCACATGTAAATATCTGCCACATTGTTCTTTCTCTTCAAATAGTTTATCTTAATAGTATTCTTTTTCTCTCTTCTTTTATTAGTCTTATACAACTTGCATTTGTTCATTCCATATTTACATATTTCTACATTTATTTATGTCAGCTGTATGTTTGTCTACATGTAGCACCTTATCACTAAAGCAAATTCCTCGTAAGTGTAAAATACTACTTTGCAATAAAGCTCCTTCTGATTCTGATTCTAATAATAATAATAATAATTTATATTTTAAAAAGGAATCAAATAGTTCATTGACACATCAGTAAGTTTCAGATCTCATAGCAGTGGCTGACATTTCAGAGTTACTATTAGCAGGAGTGTCAGCTTCTGTGCTACCAACCAGAGCATGTCATAGACCTGTGTTGGCCTTAATCATTTCAGCAGCAAGGAAGTGCCCCGACTCACATGTGTCTTCTGTGGTCTGTAGGCAATCTGGCATCCAAAGGGTGGAATCACTGGTGGAGATGAGCATAGGAATAAAAAATACCTCACTCTGAGAGGGCACACACCTATCCAAAAAGCAATGTACAGCAAACAAAAATCACAATTAACCCTTGTTATCTTGGCCATTCCAGTGAATACAAACTTTAGACCAAGTTTTGTTGGTCAACTGCTTTCTGCTGCCTCAACAAAGAAATGCTGCTAATGGGAACACTCAAAATGCACCTAATTTTTATACCAACACTTCCCTAGGCACACAAGTACATCCTACTTACACAACGTTGGCACGGACTATGACTAGCAATGACACTGACGCTGCACTGTGCACCTGTTGTAAGATAGCTCTTATCTAAATGCCATCCTAACTGGCCAAGTTAAATAAATATTTTTGGTGACCTAAACAGACCCACTCCCAGGATAAACTCAAGCACGACAAAAGAAATATATATAATGTGTATGTGTGTGTATATATCTACATATCTAATATCCTTGAGCAACACCCAGTTGGCAGAAGAGGTTGTACATTATTCATCACATTATAAATGACATAACATACAATACATTTTTATGTATATCTGATGACTTCAGCAGCTGACAAGAATAAATCTGTGCCCGTGTTCTTCACTATGCAACTGAAACAAGTGTGACAGTGCTTATTACAAACATTGCTTGCAGCCTGGCCATGCATAAGCTGATTAGTCTTTTCTCTGTTGTCAGTTTTCTTTTTTCTATGATGTTGAATGATGTGCCATCTCGACCTTCTCAGCATGTCAAGGTAACTGGTGATATAATGTTGATAAGTTGTTAAGCTAATGTAAGCATTTTAGAATTATACTGATGAAAACATAAATTCCTACTCACTGATTTCGACCCTGTTTTGCAAGCTTCAGACGAAAGGCCAAAGTTATTACAACTTATTCTGTGAGAAACATGAATGTCTGTTCCCAATTTAAACAGTAAACAGTCGCTTGCAGGAGTGAAGGTGAGAGGAAATGAAAAACCTGTTCAGCTGTTTTTGGAGATCATTGGTTTTATTTACGATTTATAAAAAGACTCATAATGTGCTGACCAAAGTTGAGGTGTTGAAAGAAACAACTCCTTTCAAAACTTCTGGCTGAATTAGGTAGTTAGTTATCTGTGGTTCAAGGTGGGAGGTGATATTTCATCCTCCAGATTGAAATATCAGAAAATAAAAACCTTTAGGATGCATTGCCTTGACATTTTGTATGGAAGATGATGAAGCCTACTGACTTTGACAACCCACCGAATGTTCTGCTAGCACCACTATGCAGTTAAACAACTTCAAAATTAGTGAAAAACTCAAGTCTATATCCTTTATAATAATTGTATATGTTGAAAATCCTCCTGAGTTTCTCTGATACTCCAGACACATATTGAATCTTGATTTTGTTGAGTTTATTCTTATTTTCCTCATCACCTGTAGTGTTGGTATTCTTCCTGGATCTTATAGCTGTTTCCTCAAAGGTCCAATTTGGATATCCACAAGATGTGCATCCATCTTGGGTTTAAATTTTGACCCATGTACCGTCCACATTTCTGTACCAAGGGCTCGGTGGACTTCAGGACTCTGCTTTCTATTTAGATGTTGGCCACAATGGGATTTACTGCTGATCCTATGGCACAGCCATGTTTCTGTCTGTCGAATCCCCCGTTGTGTTGGAAATAGGTGGTGTTCAGACAGCGAGTTCAAAAATCTGGTCTGAGCTGTGATTAGTTCTGTTGTTCAGGGTGTTGTCTTGTAGCAGTCGTGTCCTTACGTTTTCCACTACCTCCATGGCGGGGATAAATGTGAACAAGGAAGTCACATGATAGTACACCATGGTTTCACCTGGGTTCAGTTTCAGTTCTTGAACTTTGTTCACAAAGTCAATGGAGTTTTGGCGTGCCGACCAAGGGGTCTAGGACAGTAAATATATATTTTGACAAGTGAAGTGAGTTGATACTGCTGATAATGGACCTGAGGGGGCCTCCTTCTTTATGAATCTTTGGTAGTTCGTATATGCAGGGGATGGCTTCTCCAGGATACAAGCGGTGATATTGTTCACGGGTGATTTTTCTACTGTCCACTGGTGGGATCTCGCCTTAGTGTTTAATATGTATTAGTGTCACTGAGTAGTGTGCTGACTCTGCTATGGTAGTCCACTGTGTTTAGGACTACCATGCATCTTCTTTTGTCAGCTAGCATGAAAGGGATGTTTTGATCCTTGCTTAGTGATGTCACAGCTTTCCTTTCATGGATGGTGAGGTTGGTAGGGGGTGCCTTTGCATTGGAAATAGCTACTGAAACCTTCAGCCTGAGCTGTTTTGTTTCTGTTAAATTGTTCTTCTATGGCTGATTCTGCTCCCGCGATGAGGTCAACTATTGATAGCTGCTGTGGTCTGATGGCAAAGTTTAATCGTTTGGCCAGAACATTGTTGTTCTGTTTTGGTAAGTTCCCTTAACTGACAGGTTCTTCACCCATCTGTTGTCTATTTTATGCAGTGTGGAGTTATCTTCCCATTTCTTCCAGGAAAATTCTTCTGCTTTTACTAGTGTTGCCGGCTCATGACTTTAGAATTTGGGATTTCTGTGTATGTGCTTCCTTGCTTTTGGCGTGTTGAAAATGATGAAATCAGTGACCTTTTCTGATGCTGCACTGGGCAGATGTGTTTGTGGAGTAAGCTGTCAGTCTCTGTATTCAAGGCATCAGTGGTGAAGTGGATCCGTCTCACTCTTTCATTCAGTGTCATTCATTTGGCTTCTTAACATGGAAGTGGACCAAAAGGGAATTCAGAAGAAAGGCAGCCTCTCTTAGCCAATCGAGTACTTACTTTGTTGCTTTGGACAGCCCACAGAGACAACGGAGGGATAGAAATAGACAGATCTCATTGAAGGAACTGCTTTGTGGCATGGCACAACTGATATTCGGGGAAAAAAACGGAAGGACTTCTCTGAAGGGAGAAAATTTTGACGTTCATTATTATTGTGTGATTTGAATAAAGTTCTGTGAGATTCAGTGTTCGTTTTATTTTTTATTTTTTCTTGTCACGTAACTATTGAGAAACATCACTATAGCACACACATCTGATAGTTGTCCTGAAAACAAAAAAACGATGTATATAACTTGATTGTGCATTACAGGATTGATGTTATACAAGCATTATTACACAAGGAGACCAAGCGACCTAAATAGGTATATGACCACGGTATGAATGCAGCATGGACATGTATGGTTACTATACCACTGTCACTGTGGAAATTGATTATTTTTTGTCTTCAACTTGTCGTCCCCACTCTGGTCAATGTTTATTACAAAGAAAAACATACATGCTTCCCCTCTACTTGAAAGATAACTGCTTCAGGAAAAACAGTATATGTTTTAATATATAATATTTATATTAATTTTAGCACAATGACAAACTGACATAAACTCAGTTCAGTCTCCTTTAAAAAGATTTCATATTTGTTTGAATAATACCTCATATTCAACAAGTCCTCAAACCTAAACAACAACATAGGATTTTTCAACCATGCCTCCGTCCACCCCAGCCTACCACCTCCGCAATTGGATTTTCTGGCTATTTCTTCATCTCTGGGACAGAACTGGATGACTTCCTTTTCTGAAACCAAATTCAACTGTGTATCTAACAGGCGTAAATCTAAGTAATCACATTTGTTTAACAGCAACAGTCTTGACCAACATGATGGACTGGATTTTACGTGTTCCTCCTTTATTCAGTTTCCTCAAGCTCAAGGATGAGAGGCCTCATGCTTCTCATCCCTTTAAGGATTTCATAGAGGGCGTCCTTGCCTCTTGAGCTGGCTGAAGTCAAACACTGAAGAATGCCGCTCATCTGGTCTTTTGTGGTTTTCAAAGCTCTCACAACATTATAGTTCTCCTTTGAGATCAATCCCCTATCCTTGAGTTTACCCAGGATGAATCCTGTGTCGCTCACTCTGTTTATCAGAGCTGCCTGATGATGATCCACAAAATGCTGACCTGAGCCTGTCATGGAAGATAAAAGCAAAGCAATAAAACAAACAAACAATAAACAGTGAATACTAGCTGTAATAGCCATATATTAAAATTCTAAAACAAGGAACTGATCACTTCACAATCCTTATTTGTATTTTAGAACTTACCTCTAGTGGTGTTTAGCCAGGCACACAGTTCTGGTTTTGTTTGTCCATGTTTTGAGAAATCCATCTCTGTGACCTCCACTGCTACACAGTACAATGGAAAGGGATTTCATTAGAGGTGCACACAGTGAAAAATAACATTTCAAACATTCAACAGCAATGTGACTCTTCAAAAGCAATGATTCACTTACTCAGGATGATCTGCAGACCTTTCTTTGAACAGTCTTAATTGAGACTATTTTCTGATTTTATAGTGTTATTTAAGCACGTTTAGCTGGAAGTAGAACGTGTTATGTAGTGCTGTTTCACTGAGAGACTGAGAGACTAATTATAATAATAATAATCCTAATTAAACTAGAACTACAAGCAGTTCCGTGAGGGGCCTCCCAACGCGAGCCACACCCTGCACCGCTCCGTGGGCCCAAGGAGTGATGGAAGTGTCTGCGGAAAAGCAAAACGCAGAGTAGAAAACACTGGGCTCAAAAGGAGCAGCTCCAAATGGCTATTGTACTGTAATTAATGTTGTCATAAAAGCGCCATGTAGTGGCCGACTGACACCAAATTTTACACAGCTCCTCGGAGCAATACGGGGAGGTAGAGTACCTAATTTCGTTTTAATCAGACATACCTACAAATGCTATTACACCTTTTCCCAGTGGAATCTCGATTTTCCTGCACGATTCAGTTTGCAATAACAGCGCCACCTATTGTCCAAATTGCATCAAATTTTGCACATGGCATTGAGGGCCCATGGCAAATAAATGACCTGAGTTTCATGTTAAAGGGTTATGGAGATGTAAAATGAATATATGTGGAGTCTTTTCTGGTATGAATTCAATAAGACATAACACCGCCACCTAGTGGCCAATTGACACCACATTTTACACAGGGGCAATGGGATATGGTATGGGATATTGAACCAAATTACATTTTGAGGCAAAAGTAATTTGGTTCAATATCCCATACAAATGAATAGGATTTGCCCATGCTGACTCAGTTTCGATTATAGAGCCACCTATAAAACAAATTGCACCAAATTTTGTAGCTGTCATCAGGAGCCCATGGGGATAAATTGCTGGTAGTTTGGTAAGAGTCGGAATTGCCATTATGCAGCTATAAAATGAATGTAAGGCAATAGGATTTTTTAACAAACGTCATTCATCTCAAATAAAAACGCCACCTATGGGCATCGGGTCAACTTTTCAGTCAGATTTTGCACAGCCCCTCAGTAAGGCACGCCACATAAGGTCACCAAGTTTGGTGTACAACGACCATTCCAAACCTGGGGGCTGAAATGGCTGTGGCCTATACCATGAATCCCCCAAATGCCTGGATTACTGATTATATATATATATATATATA
>NC_060161.1:24980951-25077833 GCF_021292245.1 Micropterus dolomieu | reverse complement strand
GAGAGAGAGAGAGAGAGAGAGAGAGAGAGAGAGTGTGAGTGTGAGTGTGAGTGTGTGAGAGAGAGAGAGAGTGAGTGTGTGTTATTTCAGTCTTAAATGTCGCATTCATCTCCTCTCTAACCAGAGCAACTTGCTCAATCAACACAAAGCACTGCGTGGGAGAGAGCAGGGATATGCACCTTAACTCCAGTGAACACAGCACGACTACAAATACTGTGCGTGTCTGTGTGTGCATGTATTTGAAGTGAATGTGTGTTTGAACGCGTTGACTCATGAGCTTGTGAATCGTGTGTGTGACGGAGAAGAGACTGAAAGAATGAATGTGTGTGTGTGTGTGTGCGCGTGTGTTGGTCCCTGTGCCTCCTCTCTCGACCCAGGTCGCCCTGCCTGCTCTCTGTTTTGCACCACAATGGACTGGCGCTGCTTTTGTGTACTTTTTAGGGGAGAAAGGAACAAAAAAACCAAACAATAGATAGAGTGGCTACATTTAGTGTTTCGCTCCCACCACCTCCCTCACATCGCTCCCTCTCCCTGCTGCCTTTAACTCTTTCTCAACCATGAAATAAAAGATGCGTCTATCAAAAGCATTGGCCATGCATAAACCCCCCCCCACACACACACACAAAAAACTCAAGCAATTGTTCTAGCTTCTCAAATTTGAGGATTTGCTGCTTCTCATCACCATAGGCTCTGGGATGCTGCGATAGGCATTTGTCGCAATTTCCCAACAGATAATTAACTAAAAGATTAATAGATCAATCTTACAGCCTTAATTATGACATACTATGTCACCAATTATAACATTGTATGTTGTAATTTGGAGCAAACTGCCGAAATGGGCTTACAGGTGCTCTCTCCCACTTTCTCTGCTGGAGTAAAGAATTAAATACTATTCTTTATAAAGGTTGGTTTTCAAGGGATGCAATTCCATAATTCCGAGAAACTTTACGGGAAATAACATAGTATCTCACAATTATAAGGAAAAGAAAGTCAGTAATGATTGATTTGGCAGAAATGGGCTTCCATATACAATTCAGGTCTTCTCACTCACAAATCTATTGCTGTTGCTAAAGTTAAGTTAAAAGGGATTATTAAATATTGCTTTGTTTGCTACTTTGTGTATTATGCATCTTTCAGAAGATCCAATTCCATAATTAGGAGGAACTTTCATAAATTAGAAAGACAGCAATTTCTCACAATTACAAAGGGACAAAACACCTTTTTTGGCAGCTTCCATATACAATACAGGCGATCTCAACGACATGTCTCTTTGTTCTGCTGTTGGATGAAAGCAGAAAACCCCAGTGAGTCTTAAATCACTCAAATGAGTGTCCAACCGCTACTTCTTGGCTGCTGGATTAGACTACTGAATCAATAAATCCATGCTTTTGCTGTTGCCTGACAACAAAACACCAAAAAATATGAAAGTGATTGAAACCACATGGTTTGCGTGATGACAGCATTTATAAGCAGTGGTGGCATGTAAGTAAATGTACTCAAGTACTGTACTTAAGTGCAAATTTTGAGGCACTCCTGCTTTTCACTAGTATTTCCATTTCATGTAACTTCATTTTTCTACTTCACTACATTTGTCCGACAGCTTTAGTTACTAATTACTTTTTAGATTACAATTTTCATACCCTTTCTGTTCAGTGAAAACAATTTATCTCCAAATTTGGTGATTTTGAATTTGGATGTTTATGGATAAACTGAAGGATTAAGTACCTTTATGAGTTGAGAAAATTCTCCTCCTGGAAAATGCATTGTCACAAAGCTGAAGGCAAGGCTGTTCCTCTGAGCTCATGAAAAGTTGACTTTTTAAAGATACGTGGTTCTCAAAGGACAGCTATGCTACAAATTTATAATAATCTTACAGAATATGATGCATTGCAGTAGATTAAATTAAGAAGTTAAACTGAGCTCAACCTTCAACATCTACAACAGTAAAATGCAACATTAATGCAGCAGTTATATTAATCCAGAAACTTCAGAAATACAGTAAAACACCTACAACACAAGGACCATTTCTCTGCATGAACAATGAGTTCTTTGGATACTGTGAGTACATTTTGCTTATAATATTTGCATACTTTTACATAAGTACGGTTTTGAATACTGACTACCATGCACCAGCATTTTGAGGAAGAGAGCTATGTATTTTTAAATTCCTGTGCAATACTGTAGTCATGCTCTAAGTAAAAGAGTTTGTGAAATCCCCTCTAACCCCCCCTCCCCCCCCCCCTCCCTCTGGGACAAGCCTGACACTGCCTCCATACATAGAGACCCACTGTGCTTCACATTCTCATGAACACAAACATGCTTTTGTCTGCTTGTTCCTCTGTCTAAGCTGCCTGTGTGTCTGTGTGTGTGTGTGTGTGTGTCTTTAAACATGAGAGAGACAGAGAAGGAGAGAGAAAGAGTTATCACTGAGATTATATAACAAAATCAAATTCAGCTATATATTAAAACGTTCAAGGAGTCTGAGCAATGAAAGCAACAAGAGACCAGAGAGACAAAAAAAAAAAAAACAGGAAAAAACTACATAAAAACTGGGAAAGATGTAAGTATGGTGTTGTGTTAACTGTTTTCAGTTAACCAAATAAACACCATTAATGGTGTATCTGTGTTGGATTAAATATGGAAGTTTATTAGTGGCAAAACATCTAGATGAGTAAATGAATAAGTTGTGATCCATCTGCAAGGGAAAGATTTGCATTAAAAGGAGAAAAATGTCAGCTTGAAATATCTCTTCTTCACAGTTTTCTCTAGCAGTTTTGATTTCAAGTATTTGGGGGAGCTTATCAATAGCTTTAGGCGCACAGACTTCAACAGAGTTATACTGTATCTTTTACAGTCCAGTTCTTTCAAGGAATAGTGAAATATACTTTCTCATTTCCTTGCAGAGAGTTATATCAGGAGATCAATTTCGCTCCCATATCGCCCCGTTAAATATGAAGCTACAGCCATATTTAGCTTAGCATAAACACTATAAACAGGGTGAAACAGCTAGCCTGAACATTTTTGCACTTGTTTGGTTGTTTCGCCATTAATGAACTTCCATAGATCCAATGGTGTTAATGGACGCCAAGCAGTCTTCTTTTACTCCGTGACTAAACTGTCAACCCCCTCCACCACTTCCACCATAGTCTACTTTACATTGTGCAGTCAGTCCATTATCCATCCAGCCGAGACCCCCTGTTCTCCCAATACAGCTCCTTTTATCTCCTTTTCGACCCCTTATTTTCCATTATTCCTCTTGTCTCTTTTCCTGTCCGATCCTTTCTCTCATGCCTATCAGACACACATGCACAAGTGTTGTATTTAGAGCAGCCACAGCAGCAGTCAGTCAATATATTCTATCAATTCTGTGCAGTCCTGAGACTGTTGTTTGTAATAATAAGTGCAGAAGGTCTTGGTCTGAAAGCTGTAACGATATCTGCTGAGTCCTCATGCACTTAGAGATCATCATACGCCTCATATTTCACAACACTTTCACTATTCTGTTTCCATTTTCAATTGCACATACTCAACCTGCTGAGTGGTTCTCTTTGTTGAGGGCAGGAGTGGACCAACACACACACACACACACACACACACACACACACACACACACATACATATATACCCTAACCACCAAAAACGCCATTCACCCTCCACACCAATGACGTTGCCATGGAGACCAGGCCTGGCTTTGCCTTTAGGCCTGAAGACTGTTACCTAGCGACAGGGCAGAGACCATCTTTCTTCCCATCCTCACTTCACCTCCCCACCCCTTTCAGACTGACTGACGTACACAAACACACACACACACACACACACACACAGACACACACCCACACACCCACACACATACACAGAGACCATGTGGATATCTTTTCTGGACCTAATTATCATGGTCATAGTCTAATGGAACAACTCGTCCTCATATAGAATACAGAATAAGTTGATAGCTGATGTCTCTAAAACAACATATGTGAGTGTTTCTAATTCCAAAACAACCTATATGTTCTAGCTTTAACTGGTCAACATGCATACAGTCATAGTTTAGACACACACCCCCGTCATGGTTAGGGTCCCAAAACGACATATTATTTATATATATTTTCTGTTCCCCAATGCAACACAGGGAGGCCAAGGTCGATGTGCTAGCAGCAAGGGTTAACTGATCGACATGCATACAATCATGGTTTAGGCACATATCCCTGTGATGCTTAGCGTTATGGTAAGGGGCTTTATGGGGCTACCTTAAATGCTAAAAATAAACACTACAAAACAAAACAACCAGAATTATTGCTAACACTAGCTAGCTAATGCTAACAATCCTACAAACAACAAAATTGATGCTGTCTTTTTGTTTCACACGGGAACTGAACTCTGGTCTCCTGGGTGAAGGTGTTTTTCCAGAAATTTCACATATTCTTTGTCCCACGGCCGCAAGAGGTCGCTCATAACGTAAAATGCGGTTGTTTTAAGCACTTCAACTATCAACCTTTGTTGTTGTTTTGTGGGTGAGGATGGGATGAATGGCAAAATCAGTTTTGGTTTTTAATAAAATGGTTATATGCAAACAACTGCCAGAAAACACTCACAAACACAAACACACATACACGAGCGAGTACAAAAAGACAATGTGAGGGTGCTGATCTCATCATGAGTGTCATATGATTAATACACATGCTCGAGCACTCCGCAACTCTTTCTCCTCTGCCTTTCTTTTTATCAAAGCTGTGAATAAACAGAAACACACACTCCCTCCTACAAAACACACACACACATACACACACACACACACACACACACACACACACACACACACAGAGCGCTCGCCAACTGCGCTGGACTTCAGCATGGAGACAAGCCTTTAGATTTTACCATGGCAACCAAACCTCCGGGATAGCAGCTCAAAAATCTCTCCGACAGAGCTCTGGAAAGAGGAATAGACTCTGTTGTACTGTTTTCTATACAATATATCCAAACTTTGTGTGTCTTTGCCAGCTCTTCTTTCTCGCCCTTCTACTCCATCCTTCCAATCCATCACATATTTTCCTTTTGTCTTTATTGCTGTTAGTCTTTATGCATCTTCTCAATCTCTCAGGTATTTGGATTACAATCTATTACTACACAGGATCTAGTAAATTAATTTTCTTTTTTTTTTTCTGTGATTATACTGAACATTTAAGTTAAATATGCCTAATGATGTTATTGGCTAACTTTGACAACACTGCAGAACAGTGTGAGCCTCAAAGCAAGGCAAGGTTTAAAACACTTGGCACAAGGCTTCTCCAGAACACCATGCTTTATTCACCAACCCGTTTACGTCATCGTGGTTTCTCATCAGGGTGGTGGTTAAAGCTGATGATAAATTTTGTATTGACTACATTTCAGACTACATTGTTGACATTGGATTTAGCTAGAGTGGTTATGCTGCTAAGTTCCTGCATTGTACTTCATGACTTTGGTGTTAACAGTTTTGGACTAAACCACATGTGTAAAATATGTCACATATAACATAAAATGGGACTATCATCATATCATATACGATACAACAAATGATTATTTTCATTTTGGTTAAATAAGCTGATTAAATACACTCAATTAATGATTTTGTCTATAAAATATCACAAAGTAGTAATTTCTCAACAGCTAAACGTGACAAATTTGTTTAGACTAATAGCTCTTTTTTTGAATTTACTTTAGAAATATTCACATTTGATAAGCAGAAAACAGCAAATTATTTGCATTTTTGCCAAATGACAAAGGACTCAAGTGATTCATAAAAATGGAAATAATCAAATTGTTGATGATTAAGTTTCGGTTAATTGTCTAGGTGATCAGCTAGTTGTTACAGCACTGAAAACTTAACTTTACTTTTACACCATTGGTGTTGTCAATGCTCGCACTACTCCACTAATTTAAAACCACAAATCCCATAAACCAGACTGGTTCCTCTTCATTAGCAAAGTTTCTGTAAAAGTACGAATGACTGAGGAATTACATTTTCCACCATCCCTTTTCTTAACCAAGTGTGAAACCTTTGGTTGAGTTTGTGCGAGAAGAAGAAGAGTGCCTTCTTTCTGTTTTGTGCTATAAAACAATAAGTGTAAAAAATAAATGTGTTTAAGACTATTAAATACTGCAAAACTTCTCAACTTCCTAATTCTATCTTATACTGTAATTCTCCCTCTGTCTGTTTCTGCCCTGTTGCTTCCTGTTTTACTTGGGGAGGCAGCAGTTAGTCTCTATCTCCTACATTAAATCTCTCATTAAATATACCCTGACATTTCAACACCTCCTATCCTCTCTTTCTCTCTCTCAGTATATTTTTCTATTTCACTCAGATGGACCGAGTGTAGGAGTCCCACCCACTCTGCATCTTTAAATCTCTCTCTTGAAACTCACCTCGACTTTACAAAAATCTGTTATGGTGTCCTTGTATGGCATTGTCTATTCTAAAACAGCATAGCTCTTATTCCAAAAATGACAAAATGCAACACGATATTATATAATTACCTCATGTAATCTTTCTCTAATTCAGGCAGCAAAGAGTTTGAGGGATGTTACATCTCTTTCTCTCGTATCGTCTTACCCTCTCAATGCATGTCTTTTTATCTATATCTCTCACTCTCAGTGCAATGAACCTTCCTCTCTCTCTCAGAGCATATCTTCAGTCTTGCAGCAGCGGCAGGAGGTGAGGGATTAGAGAGTGGGAGGCAGAAGAGCTTGCAGTTGCAGGTCGTAGCAAATGTCCGCCTCCAAAATCTACCTCTCAGGTCAGAAGTCTCTCCCACCCATCCACAGATATTATGTTGCACCTCTGAGCATGCAGCTAATTGCCTTTTCTTTCAAGAATTTCAACCCACGTGCTATTCTTTGCTGTTTTTGCACACCTAACTCATTATGAAACTTAAAAAAAAAAACAGTGCTGTTATGTCCATGTGGTACTGATTTTATCAATATCATAGGAACAGAATTTTTAGACATTTATTTAGTTTATTTCAAAAACCTCTAACAAAGAAAAAAAAAACCTTTATACCTGTGGTAGAGACTGTGTAAACAAGCATGTTTCAAAAGTCTTTAAAGCTCCTACGATCAATATTTTGTTATGATAATCAGATGTGTAAATGTGAGTTAGGTGGCGACAGTGATGATCTCACATCTGCAACTTTACTGTTTTGGTTCATTCTCACCACTCTCATAGCGTCGTTTTTGGCTGCAGCAGTCAGCTGATTAGCAAAAAAGCTCTAAAAGCCCCTCTGTATGCCACCTGTCCAGCACCAAAGAAAGTGGAGTTAAAAGGAGGGGATTATTGGACTTTCATTCATCAGGTGGCCATAAACTTGACTCCAAATAAATGTTAATATTGCTCTTTATCTGTATCTGGAAAAAGGGAACCCCCTCTGCTGGGTGGTTATCTCTGCAACCTAGCAGAAGTATTGAGTTTTGGGCTGAATACTAGGGTTGGTTGAAGTGAGTAATTCTAGATGAGGTAATGAAAGGCTACCTTTGTACAAACACGGAAGCTATTCTGTTTCAACAGCAGTGTTGTACAGGATGTGGTTGCTGGGCATGTTGGCAGCTATAATTAAAGAAATTTCTGTTTTCATTATACCTCCTCGCCTACTCATTATTTATTAAGAAGTTTTTTAAAGGAATGAAAAGTGTCATACTCATCATGATTCAAGATAAATAAATGTTATTGTGATGTGACATTATACAGTTTAATTCAAACAAATACATAATGAATGCATAATTAACTGTAGAAATACTCTTGCCAAAATCTGAACCCATCTCTCTAAATTGTAAGACACCAAACTCGAACTACTTGTTGTCTCTTTAAGATTGGCAAAACAATTAGCCATGGGTTTTGGAAGTGAGGAGATGTTTTTCTCTTGTTGATGAGTGTATGAGCCTTCTCTTTTTCATATACCTGCATTTTGTAACTGTAAACATAGCTGAACTTAAATCTCTCACTGCTTACATTCTGGATTTAGGCAGTAAATACACAGCATGTAACATCCAACAATGCAAATCATATGCTGTATGCTCTCTAAACCCCTGCAGAATCTGACTCAAGTAACAGTCGGACATTGATTGGTGCTCGATGCCACAGTCGCTAAAGAGATCCAACCTGCCTCGCTGCAGGTTTTTTTTTTCCCAATAGCAAACAACAAACAGATGCCCCCTGCATACGGCCACCGAGGTAGAGGAAACACTGTCCAGTCAATGCAGGGATCGAGTAGCCCTCGCTGCACATCCCCATGTACCAGCATTATGCACCGCTGCTACACGATGGCACCCTGCTGCGCAACAGAATAACACCATGCTGTTAGCATGCAGCTGTTTCTCTTTATTCATTTTTGCTGAGGTGGTCGGGTGCAGTTTGAGTTTTGATTCTCTGCCTGTCCTTATTTTAGATTTTGTTTGGTTTCTGGCAGCCTATCAGTTGTTGTCTGTGACTCTTGATTATCCCACCTGGATAAATAACACTGGATAAATGTGCCAAATGCTACAATTCAAGCACACAGGTTGACTATATGTACACGCGGGCGAAATTTTGTTAGAGTGAAGATTGATTGGGCACAGTGTTGAATCACAGCTGCAGGAAAAGACTTGCTGACTGATGTATGCTTGACCTTGGTGCTCCCTCAGTGGAAATTAACTTTGTCTTTGTGGCTACGGTCCATTTGGCCATGTGCTGCTTGTTATGTCATGCAAAGGGTAGGGAAACCAGTTTAAATGGCGACTCATAAGGCTGCAGGTACGATATTGAATCACTGTACTAATCAAACAGCAGCAAGATCAAAACATTTTCAACTGGAATATAGTCTGTGTTGTTAGCGGTTGAAATGGATTGGAAACCACAGCCAATCGGTTCAAACCAGCGCTGTGCTTGTGCCAAAAATTCATGTGATCACAGCAAATATATCCATCCATGCTAATCTGGGTCCAAGTTCACATGATAGCAGCCTCAAAAAGTAATAGTACTAAGTAATACTACATCCTACAGCTTGTCTAGGACACAGAAGTGTTTCCAGACAGCCTGAAAAAACTCATCTGGCTCCTTCCAACATGAATCAGCAGCAAACAAACTCAGAATTTGTTTGAGTAATACTCATTGAACTGCACTACTATGATGTGTTTTACATAGGACTAATAGAATTTATGTTTTCTACCAGGTGAGTTTTAATTTCTCCAAGCACACTAAAAACAAGGTACTTATACTGTGTGTTTGCAAGTTACGTAACATTACTGTAATGCCTTTCTCTTAGTTAGAATGTATTTTAATTGGCGCTAATCTGAAGTGGTGCACTTCACCCTCTTGAGGTCTTAATGAATTAACAAACTTTTTTTTTTTTTTTTTACCTTAAATCATAAACACAGGAAAGAAAACTATTTAGATCAGACTTAGAAAATTGATCTACAAAGTTTTATTTTCTCACTTGCCTTTCAGGGATTCTGTAGAAATGGCCCCTGCATTTCATTAGCTTATAGTATGTTTTGTTTCCAAAATTTCAATTTGTAAACAATTATTATAGCTGTTGAATAAATGGAGTAGAAGAATAAAGTGGCATGACATGGAAATACTCAAGTAAACTGTGAGCACAACAAATTTGTACAGTACTTGAGTAAATGTCCTTACATTCCACCTGCTCAGGCCTTCAACTCTGGTACTTTGCACTTTCAAGGCCAGTAAATATTCTAATTTTGCTGACTCTAAATATGAAATGGATTCAGTAATGGACATATTATGATTTATTCATACCAGTGATGAACAATTAAGTTAGTCCACTAATGGTGAAGCACTCAGTAAGACCTGTGGCTTTTAATAGCAGATGTTCAGTTTTGCAAAATGCCAGTTTACGTGAGGTGGTTTTTAAACAAAGGTGACATTTATGTGGCTTGTACAGTATGTTATTTCTCATTGCTAAGCGCAGCGCTGCCATCTGTTACGTGCATTCACGCACACACACAGACGCCTCAAATTAATTTACAATCCTGCCATCGAAAAGGTCAATCACAGTGCTCAGAGGCTGTGCCATCCGCCCTCTCTCCTCATCCACATCATTTTCAACTAATGTTGCTTCTTCCCTGCTTCCTTCTTCCTCTTTGTCTCAATTTCTCCCTTTGTCACCACTGCTCTGCCATTGCTTTTTACTTTCATTCTTTATAACTGCTCCTTTAAGCCTCCCGGTGCTCTTTATGGCACAGACAGGAGATGGCGAAGGCTATGAAGTCGTCATCATCACAGGAGTATCTTGCCGCCAGGAAACATAAGAATTGATTTCTGTCCATTAATCTTCCTTGGATGTCTCTCTCGCTGAGAACATTACCCATCTACACTTGCCAAATAAAACACCTTGTGTAACACCATCTCTCCAGTCTTTTCCCTTCTTCTACTTCTTTGCTCACTTGCTCTCTCCTCCTCGCCCTTTTCCTGTAAGTCCTGCTGGTTACCTCTCTCATATGTCCTGTTAGCTTTGGAAGAGATTCTCTGCCCACTACCGCAGGATTCACCCTCGTCGTTCTATTTTGTTCCCGCACACCACTCCCTCCCCATTCACACCACAGGCATGGGCAGTGAAAAGAGGGATGTAGAAGTGAAGAGAAAGAGCGGAGAGAGTCATATTGTGAACGGGATTATGGGATGAGAAGGGAAATAGAGGGATGAGAGGAGGTTAGATGACAGAGCCGAGAGAGGGACAAAGAAAGAAGGAGGCTTGGTCCTTTTTCCTTACAGACGGCCTCGTGTCCAATGAGGCAGCGTGTACTGCCAGCACTTATCAGTTCAAAAGCCCAGAGCGAAAGAGAGCGGGAGAGAGAGGGAGAGATACGGAGGAAAGGAAGAAGTGCTAATCTGGGGAGAAGCAGTAAAGCGCCGGAGAATATAGGCCACTGGCCCATTTTTCATTGAGGAGAAAAGAAGATATGCTGTATAAAAACAGGGCTGTTGATTCAAATATATTCACCTTTTTCCATCATTTTGTCTTTAATTTATATCTTTTCTCTCTTATTTGATGTGTCTTCTTCTGTGCATCTTCCTGAAGCTTTTCCCAAACTTGGTACAAACTAATAAATCAGTCCTTTTTGCTCCTCGATTAGTAGTATGGCTAACGTTGGTATTTGGTTGTAAACCAAAGCATTGGACAAATAAAAACTGACCTAATGATAGTGCTAGATGGAGAGTGAAGGGATCATCAGAGTTGTTATAATTCATCATGAGGGTGACAAGAATGTGTGTGCCAAAATAGTTGTCAAGACATTTCACCAAAAACAGAAATGTCAACCTCATAGTGGCGCTAGAGGAAAAGTCAGGGAATCACCAAAGTTAGTTTTATCCACTATATTTAACAATATCAACATATCATACAGAAATATCTTTTAATTGCCAAAGCAAGTTATCTGATGGCCTTTCCACTGATTATACTGATATAGCTTTTCATCTTTGCCTTAGAGCTCCAAACTATTAAAAAAAGCCAATGTGTATCAGTCAACGATGACTAAAGATGGTCCCCAAAAAATGCACAATTTTCCCTGTTTGAGTAATGTTTGCTAAAAACTACAACAACCAGCTGTTTCAGGATACTACAGATTTGTGACCATCTCACCTTTTTTGATCTTCAGTAGGAATGAATGGACATGGAGAGCCAGAGGCAGGATAGCAGGAAAGTGTTGAACAACAGATAAACACATTGTAGGTTTTGGTCTTTTCATGGTATTTGTTGACATTAGGATAAATATATCTCAACTTTGAAAGTGCTCAAAATGTAATCATCTCCATGACAACTGGGCAAATGTAGAAGATGTTGCGATACGACTGAAAACAGCTACTCAGTGGACCTTGCAGTAAGAAGAAAAGTGCAGAATAACACCAGCCTTATCCTTTAAATCCTCAGCAGATACGGTTACTATGCAACTTGCTTTTTAAGCACTGCATAAAAGTCAACATAGATTGTAGATCGTGTACACAAAAAGAGAAATAAATGTAAATGTTTAGTCAATCAAACCATCACACAATCCCATTTCAGCCCGAATGTAAGAGGCTTATAAGGTGAATGCAGAGCTGATTGAAGCTGTGTGCGCTGTAGAGGGCTAATGGTGAAACCTGCTAGATTGTTGTTCAATCTGTTCTTTGAATAAAAAAAAAAATCTTATTTTACACCCTTTTAAATAAAGAGCGTCTTAGTTTTAGTTTCCATTCTCTTACAGTGCGTAACAGGATTGATTGGAGTTTGCTAAAGCTCACTCTTTACTAGAGAAAGAATATTTTCACACTTTTATCTAGCCATGGTTTGGTTTTACTGGCTCACGTTTTGAGACATTCATTTTTGATGTTTGCGTTATTCACAAAACTGCAAAATTATTTTATTGAAATTCAACTGCAACATTTCTTTCCACAAATAATTCCCCATTTGCTCTGGATAATTAAGGCCTTACTGCGAACATTGAATTGTTACCTGCATTTGGGCAAAATGATCCTTTAAACTAAAACATTAAACATAGTCATTAAGTTTACATAATCTAGTACTTAATAAAGCTGATTTTTTTGTTGCACCTTTGTGTACATCTGCACTGGATAGATACACTAATTTATATCCCGTATCATCCTTACATCTATTTCTGAATCTTATTTCAAAATCCATCCATCAATCCATCGTCAACCGCTTATCCTGAGTACAGGGTTGCGGGGGTGCTGGAGCCAATCCCAGCTGACATCGGGCGCAAGGCGGGGTACACCCTGGACAGGTCGCCAGTCCATCGCAGGGCCACACATAGACGAACCATGCCTCAAAATCGTTTTTTTTTATTTACTTAATGTATTCACACATGTAATTACAACTCCATATATGTATTTATTTGTTTACATGTACGTTGGTGCTTTCCTCCCTCTCATTTTTCTCTAAGCTATAGAAGAACATTGGTGAGGAGTTTGTGTAGGCAGAGCCAACAATCGATTCTCCCAAGTGACACACACACACAAAAACACACAACACTCTCGCACACACTGTGGGCACCGTGTGGATGTGTCCTGCATACAGATACCCTCTATTTTTTTGGCACAAGCTTGGGTAAAGCCAGAGAGTAAAGGTCACCGAAAGAGAGAGAGTGAAAAACATCACAGGAGAATTTCAGCAACTAAATCAAAGTGTTTCGCTGAGTGAACACTAGAATAAACACAGAATGTGTGAATGCATGTTGTTGTTCAGTATTGGAAGAGACAGAGCAAAATGTGCTTTTCTGTAAAGGCCGATTCATTAGTAAAACCTGTCGGTCTTTCTCACACACATGTACACTAACACATAGCACAGAGTGAGCTAATAAAACACAGACATGATAGCCTGAGTGCATCTTCACCCGTTCTTTCTCTCTGATTCATGACAAAATAAAGAAAATAACAGATAATATTAGCATTATATTACATGCATATTGTCGCTCTGGATCCAACATGAACATGAAAACTCTTGAAAACTCATGAAAACTGAAGACCCTCTAAGGGCTTAAATGAATGAGTAAACAATGATATTTCAGGGAGCTGCCTTGCTGCCTTGCTGTTGCTTGCCGTGGAGACCAAGGCTTTACTTCCTGCTGTCGCCATGGACACACTTCCTGGCCCCGGGTTCAGGGCAGCGGAAAAAAACAGCAGCCGCCAAGAAAGAGAAAGAGAGAGACAGAGAGAGAGAGGTGAGAAAGGGAGAGCAGAAAGGATGCAGGGAGGAAGAGAAGGGGAGAAAAAAGCAGCAGCTGGACCCAACATTGGAATTAAAGCCGGAGCTAATCCCTTTCTGCATTGTTCAACACTACCCTCTTCCTCTTCCCTCTTTAACTCTTCCCCTCTGGGATTTATGGAGAGACATTTTGCAGACAGTGGCTCTCATTTGTCAAACCACATACTCAAAAATACATACATAAGACGCTTCTAGGCTGCACATTAGATTTTGAACAACGGCTTTGTTGACTACATACTAGCCTTATTAGGTCGATTGAACAGGACTCACTGATGACATAAAGGTTATGTATGTGGGGGGAACTCGCTTGAGGTGGTTTGTGAGGTAGTTTTGACTTAACGCACTAAATGGGAGATGTAAACACTTTTGCTGAATAAGTTCTGACGTAGCGAACATGTTACTCACATGCCCGATCAGCTGTTTCCGCTGTCTGCGTCTTCCCAGATATTACCATAACAGACGGAACCATGGCTGGTAGCAACTTGCCCGCTTCATTTTTACTATACAGACACCGCCTCCATTCAACAGTCAACTATGGTTTCTTTTAGCAATGACCATGATCGTTCTCCATTTTTGCAACAGGAACGACAAACTAAGGGTGTACTCACACTAGGCAATCCGTACCGTGCCTGAGCACGTTTAACCCCTAAAGTCCGGTTTGTTTGACCAGTTTGGTATGCTTAACCGTGCCTGGGCCCACTTGAAGAGGTGGGCCCGAGCACGGTTAAACTAGACTCCCCAAGTCTTTTTTTGTTTTAGTTGGATGACTTTTTGCTTCAAACATAACCACAGACAGCTTTAAGCCTTTATCTCTATCGGTCATGTTACAGTATATTCAGCCTTCAATTTATATGAAGTACTCATGGTCTGCGTGCCTGTACAAGGGTTGATAATGTCTTTAACTGTATGTATGAATAGAAAGACACATGTGGATGAGTGCTCTGGTGTGAGCAAGAGACATAGAGAGAGGAAGCGAGAGGAGAGAGTGAGTTACTCCCTCCCCTGTCACTGGAGAGGCCTTCTGCTTAATCTAAATTCTAAATGGCAAACGCTTCATCGTGGCTGCAGGAAAAGACCAGATGGCCACGATGCAAACCAGAGAGAGAGAGAGCGAGAGACCAGATGTGGTGTGTAGAGATGCAGGAAGAGATACTGGCTGCATAAAAGGAAGAGAAATAAAGAAAACTGACATGGAGGAGATGAAGGTAAATGGGTTAGAGCATGTGCATAAATACCAGGAGTGAGTTACTAAACCCACACACTCATACAGATACACAGTCCTTCGTACTTCCTCTAATCAAAGCAAAGTCCTGTTTATTCTGGGACAAACCTCACAACTCGGTGACACCGCAGTGACAGCGGTCAGGCCAATGGAGACGGCGACAACACGCAGTCACGCAATGCTTCCTCACAACGCTGGAACGCCTTTTTAATTCCCTAATCCATTAAAATCCTGCTTCCATTCAGCTAAGCTACCGTAAGCAAGTCAGTAACCATCAGCAGCTGATAAGTCGGCACACTCAACAGGCATTACAAGCTGTTTATGCTCCAAGGTAGTTTTAAGCTGCCATTGTTGCTATTAGTAATGTCATTTCCATTGTTTTGAGGATGCAGGTGTTGTTGACTGGAGCTTATTTTTGTCAACAGAGCTTCTGAGCTGAAATGAGTTCTGTGGGCAAACCATGAAACTGACTAATTCATAAAGTGAACAATCCTTTTAGTATGAAATCATATATTACTGTGAGTGAACGCTGACTTTTACTAGCCTCTTATCAATCAGCGACCACAGAATTACAAGATCTTCAATTTGGAGAAAAAAGAAAGAAAGAAGGCATTCACTGCCAGCTCGTTTTGGACAGTTTTTAATATTAATTTCGATCTGTACCAATAAATTATTGAGGTTACCCAGCCGTGTATAACGCCGCTGTTGGAATCTCTCAAAATGGAAAACAATGTGAAAGAAAACACATTGATTTCAATCACAGTGAAGCAACTAGAGCTGCAACAATTACTCGATCAGCCAATTAATGGGCTAATTGATGAATGATTTTTTTCTGGTATTTTTCAAGCAAAGATGATAAAACAAGCAACTTAAATTTGCACTGTGGAAATTTTACATTTTCATTTTACAGACAAAACAATAAATCAATTGATCAAGAAAATAATCTGCTGATTAATCGACCAATTAACCAATTAAACAGAATTTAATATTGAAATTAACCTTTTGTCTGAAGCCAACGCATCTATCACCATGTATTTAGCAAAGACCTTAGCTTTCAAATAAATACAGTCTAGTAGAAAGTGTATGACTTTTAAATAAATGTAATATAAGAGAAGTATATTGTTACAAAATTGGTGTAGGTATAGTTTAACACTGTTCCAGAGTACAAAACGTGTGTAAGATTCTGCACAAGATGATGTAAGGCAAACACTGAGGAGTCATCGGCCGATTGGCGCACACAGCATGAAGACCGCGAACATGAACATACAGCACAAACAAAAGACTAACAGTTTTGGCAGATCAACCGCCTGCACAACAACTAGATTTAGCAGTGAAGTGTTGCATCATATACTGTTTGCAGAGGATTGTATGAAATAAATCAAAATGATAAATAATCAGAGAACAGGTAAATCATATTGCCTCAGCGCTAGTCTAATAGCATTTGAAAGGAATAATATCATGTGCTGCTAGGACTGGCTGACGAGTTAAACTGTCTCCAAACTTCAGGTGTGATGACACTTCTATTACGTCAACGCAGACTGGAAGCATATCCCCCGATAGCGGTAACATGGTACAGACATTTCTGAGCTTGTGTGTGTCCATGTTTATATGTTATATGTCTCATGTGATCGATTTAGGATTGGGAAACAGTGATCTTATGATGAGAAATAAAGAGAGACGATATTGCCTGATTTTATTCTTTGGGCAAACCTTTATGTATGTGGCTAATGATATAGATCATGCTCAGACACAAAATACTACCAGATATTCAAAGTTTGATTCTCTCTCATCCAGTCAATGAATGTATCTTCAATTTTGCCTTTGTTTTTCTAAAACGTGTTAAAATCCAGCATTTGTGTTGATTTCTTTCACTCATTTCCAATGCAAATACATTCATTTCAAGAATCCTTTCGCATAAAAGTGTCATATTGTGTTGGAAGAGCTGTGGGTCTTATTTTATGACACTGTCAACTGTTTCATGAAAATGCCCGAAACAGGTAAATGGACTGGAAATAAGTGGAATCATCTCACCTCGCTGCCTCTCTCCCCTAATGAGATTATATGACATGAGTACATGATTAAATGGCTGATTTCTAATGTACAATCATCGTTGAAATGCATCAGACTCACAGCAGTGGTGGTACGAACCAGATTTGAAAAAATCATGAAAATGTATTTGTGTCGTCGATGCTTCATTAGCGTTTGGGCTTTATGGAAGATAAAAATATCTTTGTGCCTCTGGGAGGAGAGAGGATGAAGAAGGGAGGGGCTGGCTTGTGTGTGTGCGTGCGTGAATGTGTGTGCAGACAAAATAAGCATGCGATTTTTTTGCCTTTTTGCTGTGAATGTATGTGTTTGTGCACAGGCGAGATCGCAGCAGTGACACCGTTGAGAGCAAAACTTCCACTCAAAATGTGACAAAAGGTGCAAATCATGAGCTGACGTCAGCTTCTCCAGACATCCTGCTGTGAAGTCAAAAATATCTCTCCTCCTCATCTCAGCCTCCTTCACTCTTCAGCTCTTCCTCACTTCTTCCTCCTGCTCCATCAAAACCACACTGCGGGCTTTTGTGAGCATGTGCGCAGCGTTGCATGAAAACGTGTGTTGGTGACCATGAGACCAAAAAACAACATAGCAAAAAAAAAAAAAAAAAATGAAGCAACTGTAGGCATGAAAATCAATGTCTTCCAAAAACAGGCTGATCCAAGAGTCTTTTACCACAAATAGCAATACATTGTTTGACTAAGACACGTTTCTGACACGTTCTGGCAACAAATTAAGGACTAATTTAAGCATCATTTCACCAAATCACACTAATTTCAGATCCATTTGTCGTCACTGTGACCTGCTGGAAAATGATGGTGTAGTAACAGGTTTTAAACAACTAGCTGATATCATTTGATGATAATTTGTCGTTTTGGACGCAGGGTTTTTTGCATTAAAAGTCCTGTGTATGTGTGTTACATTGTTCTCATGAACATAAGACCACATGTGACCGCAAAAGGATGATGAGTTCATAATAAGTAAAAAAAAAGTGTTGGTTCTCGTGAGGAGCTCACCATTCATTTGCTGGACTACGGGCTACTCGATTCTAGTCTTTTGCCTTTCCACGACACGTTTAATGCACCAGCTGTGTGTTTGGACCCATAAGTAGGGCTGGGCGTTATGCCAAAAATATCATATCACGATTTATTTCAGGCAGGATCACCATTCAAGATCTTATAACGATTCATTTTCATTTTGGTTTGTAAGACTATTTTGGAAGATATTGGTTTATTTGGTTTATTGACCGACAGAGGACATGGGGAACTTTAAGACGGCCAACAATTACAGTATTGCCTTTGTAGAAAGCATAGCACGCAGGCAGCGCGGTAGTAGACTTGCGATGTTGACAGAGCAACTGTCAGCTGCGTGTATGAGCCACAGAACTAATACTGACTGGGTGTGCACTGTAGCACGATAACAACGATACTCTGAAAAGGCTGATCGTGGAGACATTTTAATCGTTCCTACCCATAAGACACATGCGTTAAAAATCTCCTTGCACCACCGAGGATGATTTCTCTCTAACAGCATAAAGTCTCTTTACTGTATGTAAATTACCATAGCACACTGAAATAAATGGAGATCAACAGCTACCTGCTTGGTAAAAAATCTATGAATCTAAAAAAGCGACTGTGAATTTTTTTTGCGTCCAGCCATTTTTATTTTCAAATAATCCATCGATGTTGTATTTAGTTAAGAAGTGGTTGAATTTTCTCAACCCATAAAGGAGCATTTAAAATTTCAGTCTATCTGAACACTTAAAATCACTGGGCAACAGATATTTGTTATGTGACTGACCTGTAGCTACAGTAAAGGCTCAACCATGAAATAGCATCAGAGGGGCTGTTTAAGGTCCAAAACACCACATCCAGATGAACCATGACCCCAGTATTCAAGAAAATAATCAGGATTATCAAGTTTGCCCCTAAATGTGCAGCTCTGCTTCAAAAATGAGCGAGCAAGCCAGACAGACAGGTGGCCAGGTAGTCATGCGGGAAAATGAATTGAGAGCCAAAAACATTTAGACACGGTCAGCCTGCAGGGAAACACTGTCAGATCCTTTGATTGGTCATCCAATAATCAAGAAAATCAGAAAGGAGTCTGGCTGGTTTCTTATGATCTGCTGATGACGTGTCAGGCTGTGCATGTTTGTGTGTTTAACAAGACAACCAGAGAAAAGCCTGATGGAGAGAAGGATGAAAGAGAGAGGTGAGGAGCAGGAAGGAGGTGAAGAGAGGAATGAGGCTGCGTTGAGATGTTCAAGCAGCCTGTTACGCTTACGTTTTACACTTTCAGTGAGCACCGAGTTGTGTTTAAGACGCTTTTACAACCCGTCTCCTGATGAGAAGATGAGAGCCAGATGGCAGCGGAGTCACTCTAATGGCATTTCATTTCCTCAAGGGGTTGAAGTTCAGAACAAATTCATCATTTGAAGAGGAAAGAGGTGAAAGGAACTAATAATCACACTGAACAGGAAGCAGAGCAGGAACATTCATTTTCACCTAAAAAGCTGCTTATAAAGTTTAAAGCCTCCTTCAATCCTAACTTTAACCACAGCAGAGCAGCCTAAATGAAGCAGATGTAGACAAGGTGCACAAAACTAGGTTCTCTAATCACATCACATAGGCCACTATCATCACACCTGCTGTGCACAAACATCTGAAGCAGCACGGACACTGAAGTGAAAGCATACCTGAGCGCTTTGTCAAGACAGCAGCAAGTCAGCACCGCAAACCTATATATCATATACAGTGTGATCAGATAATGACACCTGCTGAATCAGACAGATACTGATGTGGCCTTGCATTAGTGCCTCTCCTCATTTTCACTAAAAATATTTCCTAATTCCTAAAATAAATTTGTCTCACGTACGTGGAAATGTGTGTACATATGGCATAGTGGCATACGGTTTTTCCACAGTGTCTAACAAAAGCATTTTAAATACAAAAGTTATATGCCAGTACAGTATTTTTGTGTCATTTGATTTACTTCCCAGAGTTAGATGAAATGTTTGATACCACTATGAAACTAACTTAGCTTAGCTTTACATAAAGACTAGAAACAGCTGTCCTGTCTCACCATTCATGGTTAGCCAGGACTTTACTGCACCTGACCAAGAAATAGTCTGGCACATTACTGTCCATAAACCACAAATTGTCACTTTCAAACCTTGTCTTTTGTCCAGATTAAATAATGGAGATATAACGTGTTAATTAGTGAGCTTTAGAGGTGGTTGCACTGCGCTGCATCACTAGTGAAGTAGCATTTATCAGTTTGAGGGGGGGATAAATTTAATAAAAATTATTCAGCAGAGGCAGGGACAAACCAGAAAGGGGAAATCCCACGCATCCCCAGGGACAATAAAAGGTATTTAATTTTAATTTATGTGATTTAAATTTAGGCGATTTTTGCTATCTTTGGGCAGAGCCAGGGTAGCTGTTTCCCACAGTTTCCAATCTTTAAGCTAAGCTAACAAGCTGCTGGCTGTAGCTTCATATTTAGTTAATGACAGCCGTAACAATCTTCTCATTAAACTCTAGGCAACAAAGCTAATAAGCAGACAAATTTAAAACTATTCTTTAATGAATTGAAATAAGACTATAAAGGGTCCAACGAAGGTTAAAATCAAGGGCAACTGGACTTGGTTGAAGTTACTGGAAGACGTTTCGTCCCTCATCCAAAGGACTTCTTCAGTTCTGACTGACTGGCAGGGAAACTCAGCTATTTAACCTCAGTGGGGTCGTTATCCCGGGTCATCGATACCGCTGGTTCGTTAGTCTTCCTTGTTGCTGTGACGACAGTCATTACAGTCGTTAAGACTACCGGTGGCCAAGACTAAACGACCATCGTTGGTATCTTCACCTGAGGCCAATAGGTTACGTTTGTTGAGTTTCCTGGGAAGTGATGAAAGGACAGCATTGTAAGTGGGGGATAAGTGGTGGCGTAGACCCCCTCCCCTGTTCAATGACGGCTTCTCAATCTACACCAGGGTCTTCCAGTATCTTCAACCAAGTCCAGTTGCCCTTGATTTTAACCTTCGTTGGATAACTATGACCTGGATGACTGAGAATCTTCATAGACAACTATAAAGGGTGTTTTTCTGTTGCTTTCTGATTTCAACTGTCTATTTCCTTCTGTCTTTGAAGATGACATGTCACACTTCAGGTGATATCAGTCCAGGCGAGTACTGCCGAACTCCCCTGGCCCCAAAAAAACACGTCTCATTTTCTTTTCTTTAGTCTCCATCACATTGTCTTCACTATCCAACCCCCATTATCTTGTTGCTTTACTTTCTCCATTCACCCCCCTGAAGAACATCTCCACTCCGATTCACTCCTATTATCACATTTCTTTTCTTTTTCTTCGCGCTGCTCACATAATCTCACACATATTTCCCTGTTTCTCTTACCGAGGCTCTTCCAACATCTTACAATCTGTTGTATGTGAACCCGGCCTTCTGCATTTGTTATCTTTGTTTTAATATCTCTCTAACATACATTACACTCTGAAAATCAAAATGATGCATATCAAGCAAACGCAAACTGTCTGTGAAAGACCTATTTTGGTCTAGGTCATAGGTTTTACATACTTCAGATTAAGTATTCTTCCCTGCAATCTGAGCAATGTCAGATACTAACTACTAGAAATTAGGTTTTAGTGTCTACACTAAAAACGTTTCCAATTTAAGCTGCTATGTTTTTCATTTGTATGCATGTTAACAACCATGAAAGGTTTGTTTCGACAAGAAGGAACTTCCTGTTCCCTGCCATCAATCACTGGGGACTTTTCTTCCCCAGCTTGAACGTCTCAGGCAACATTTCTTCCCAGACACCATCTACATACGGTCAGCAGACTTTTTCAACAACTTTGCCCTAATCTTGATCATTAAAGAATAGTTAGGCACAACACACAGCTTCGATTGTGAATATGGCAGTTGCATTCAATGCAAAGTTTACAGTCACAGTCAAAGGAATAGGTCCATCCTTTAGGGAATATCCTTTGTGTAGTACATAAAGTAAAGTACAGCCTCTGCTATGGTGTGGCTACCCTGAAAACAACACCATCACCTCCACTGCACATACAGCATACATCCTCTCTCTCAACAACATGCAAACAAAGGCAAAGAAACAAGCACAGGGGCCAAGTGACACATGCACAAAATCAAAATCACTTACACAGACATGCAAAGCAACGCTGATAAAAGGCCCACTCCTACTTTGATGGTGCAGGGTTCGTTTCCCACTCACTCTGCACACAGCACCTCTGCATGAATAACTTGCCGCTGAGTGAACAAAAAACAAAGAAAAGAAAAAAATGTGTTCCTGTTTGGCTCCTGCCTGATCCCAGATGGAGGAAAGGCTGGATGGAAAAATGCTGCTGGAGCATTTGGACAAGACGGGAAAGAAAATTCTTGCTCACGTGTTAGCATATCATGCCAAGGAGGTTTTTTCTGCTGTTTGGGACGCACCAAAAATAGCATCTTATTATGAATAAGATACAAGAAAGACAAGTTTTCTCCAGCTACCATCCTTCACTTCACATCCGCTGCATATTATGCAACCATGTAGGTGTTCTTGTATGTTTTCAAGTCTGTGTCTGTATTTGACAGACACCTGCAAAACCCCATATTCTCACCTTTTTTGTAGCAGCTCAATGTGTGAACATTGTGCCTTCCACAACATGTTTCTCTCCCCTATTGTTGGCCTGTGGTGGTTACGAGTGTGAAGCATACGCAGGAGTGTTAGCCTGCAACTCAGGGTTTGTTCAGCCGGCCTATCACTGCCTTTACAGCAGCTGCTGTTTCGCCTGTCAGGGAAATAGCAATGGTGGGATGTAACATTTACTCGCCAGTTCTGCACTTAAGTACAGTTCCAAGGTACTTGTACTTGTTTTTTAAATTTTGGACAAGATATTTATTACCTTAAAAATGGGTTTTGCCCATTGCAATTTCACAGAGCACAAGTTGACTTATTAACTTTGAATAAGAGATATTCAGCCTACTATAACAGAAGAAGAAAAGCAACAAACATTTAAGAAGTTAAAATGAGTAAATGTTTAGTATTATTTTACTGAAATATTATATATTACCAAATTTGATGCAGATTAATTAGTCGATTTATAAATAATCATTTCAGTTCTTGTCACAATTCTCACCATCACTATTGGCCACAGCCTCTCATCTGCCATTGAAGAAAATAAAAACTTTTTACAGCCACCGTCTACAGAGGCCGGGTATTTCATGCTCGAAAAATATATTCTGGGTGTCACTTGGTCACTAATCCTAAATCTGCTACTACCAAATGCTCTTGCTTTTTGTCACATTTGTATCCATGTTAAGACATTTGGTCGTCATTAATCTTGAAATACAAAAGCATAAACTCACACATGCAGACATAACCAAACATTCACACCAACACACATGAACATCCACATACACCACCGTTACACCACTGGGATTTTAGCAAGTAAATTAAATAATTTACATAATTTCATGTTGCACACAAACACGAAAACTCACACACAGACACACACAGCAGGCCTGGTCCGGATGCCGGCATTCTCCACAGTGATAATGGGGCTGTATCCCACTGTAATGCACAGTTCACTGAGGCTGGCTCTGCTCCAGATGGAGAGGCAGCAAGGAAAAGGAACAGGATGCCATAACCTCGCCTCACACAGTGGACAAGCGCCACAGCTGCAGACACACACACACATGGATAAACAGGCCAGAGCACCCACGCCTGTATCAACCCACATGAATGATTTCATCTCCAAAATAACAGACCCACTCGACATATCTACTGTATATGTTGTCATGAAACATAGAAACAGACACGAGTGTGCTCAGAAACACACTTGCAAAAATGCACGTACAGTTTCCTGCACAGTGGCTGCAACAATCACCATAACAACACAACAAAACTGGTCTCACCAACATCACACATTAACACACAGCCTCACATAAAGTACACTTCAGAAAGAGTGTTGGCTATAAACATGCAGCTCCACTGTATGACAAGAGCAGAAAGTAAAGGTGGCAGCGGTGTTGGAAGTGGCGGAGGAGTGGGAAGAGGAGAAACTGCTTTTAGTATTTTCAGGCTCTGTGTGACAAGAAAGGCAGAGGAGCCACGATGTATGAGAGGATTTGTCGCTGAAAGGTAATGTTGTTATCCCGCCCAGTTCTGACCTGTTTAGACGAGGAAGCCAAGAAGCCTCCTCTTTGCAGTTCTACACCAGAGCTGGTTTACTCCCTCAGAAGCACAGCAGCGGGAAAAAAGGTTACAACAAGATCCGCGCAACATAGTCAGTGTTAGCTTTTCAATTAGTTAACATGTTTAAATTACAGTATTGCAGATTCTTCCTTCAATTATTTCACTGATGCAAATGGTTTTAGCCAAGCTGGCAGTGTGGTTTTAGGAATGGCGAAGGGTTGGTCAGTCCACCACACTGGTTCGCAACAAAAAATCTCCAGACAGTGGAAAAAAAAAATGTTTTCCAGAAAATGAATCCTAATGACACTGGTGATCCACTGACTTTTCCTCTTGGACCACCGTGAGTTTGACATCTGTGTTTTCAAGTGAAATATTTCAACTGCTACATTATTCATGTCATATGTTAGGGTGAATTGTAATCACTTTTGTTACCTCTTAACTTTCAATCTAGCACCATTATCAGGTCAAACTCTGGTTTATGACTAAATACCTCCAAAACCAATGACATCAGCCTTAGCTGTACTTTATGTTTAGGGCTAGTAAGCTAATTTTTGCATGCTAGCATGTTAAGATGGATAACATGGTTAAATTTTGCCATCCAATAAACACATTTATATGACAAAACTGTTTTTGAGATCACACTGTAGTTAGTTAGTGCAGTAGATCATTATTGAGTAAACTGGGCTTATTTCTCCTGACGGCAAAAGCAATGGGGCAAAATATGTGAAACACACACACAGACCTTTGATTAGATAATAAAGATCCAGATAATGAAACCACCAAGTCATGATTTTAACACAACAAGTGTTAGGAGCAACCACACCCATTAACAGAGCATTATAATTTCACTTAACTTGTGACCTCAAGACAAACATTTGTTGTTAATGTAAAATAATAAAAAAATTAAGTTGAGATCTGGAGACAAACTGACTTTCGGCCATTTATCTCAGAAACACATTTAACAATAAAACCATCTACTTTGTGTCAGATATGAATGCTCTGCTGTCCACAGAGCCAAATAATGTAACTATGGTAATTACTCAAGACAGAATCTTTAGTAAATGATGCTGCATAATGATTTGATGTATTTTAGTCCTTTGATGCTCATTTTTGACGCAGTTTTCCTCTGATGGGATTTTATGGTCTACTCATAAACACACCCACCGTGCACCCTGAAAAGGCATTTGCCTTTTACCCATTCTACCAACCTTTTTATCTAACAGGATATTGAACTACCGCATAGTCAACATACTAGGGCTGCACGATTTGGAGAAAAAGTCATATTGCAATTATTTTGGACAATATTGCAATTGCAATTAGATTATAATGAAACGAATGGTACCATTAGTCTACTTGCTTAATTATAAAGGAAAATGCACAAAATAGTGACATTTTGACATATGTATTTCTCAACTTGAACAAAGATTGAATAAAGATTTTCTGAAGCACATCAAACTTTTTTTGTCCCGCCCCATCCAGGCTGTGATTGGTCGGCTGACGAAAAGTGACACCGACAAGCACTTCAGCTCTGTGAAAACCTGAAAGCCACAGATACCGCTAATTTTTCTTCTGTGTTACAGCTTCAGCTGCCGCCAACGTCTCTCTGTCTCTGTCACAGAGCGACCGGGCCACCTCCTTTTTTCTTGGTGCTCCGGTGGCGAGTCCGACTATGTTTTAAACGATTAGCACCGGGCGAGGAGGGGGCTTAGGGTAGGTTGTATAGGTATAAATCATTTTTCTAAATTGGAAGTAGGTATCCTTTTTTAGGGGCACATGCGAGAGCCCGATGTGGCCGTGGATAATGAGCAGACTGCAGCGCACAGAGAAGAGAGTGTCACACTCACTTTTTCTGTTTAATTAAATCGCACATGATGAAATCCCGCTTGCAATTACATTAATCGTGCAGCCCTACAACATACCTGTTAATACTGTAGGATTGAGAAAAGTACTTTTTTTGTGGGAAATATTGTTGTGCTGATATTTTGCATCTCTCCTTCATGCTTTATACAAAGTATTTTATCATTTTCTTCTATAATCTATGGGCCATATAAAAAGCGTATTTGTTGAGGTAGAAACATTTATGAAAGAGCTTGAAGCACAAATAAATTATATAATGAATAAATATGAAAGGTTTACTGTTACCTAGACCTATTTTAAAAACATGCCAACAAAATTAAGAGTACAAATTAAAAGTAGTAAGAATCTTCATTGCAGGTTTTGAAGGCTTTGAGTGCAGTGCCTCTGATCAGGGAGCAAAATCCTTATATTGCTGATATATCAGCATAACCTTAATTATAATGTTTTTGTAATCTGTCAAATTTGGAGGGCTCTGTTGGTAACTAAACCACTTCTGAATATTCTTTAAATTGCTTAAAATATGAAAGGACCAGTATGAAAAAGTATTATTTTGTCAATGAGTCTTACATTAGCCTGTAGAAAGAATTTAGAATTACTCTTGATCTTGAATTGTCAGCATTTTAGAGAAGATGAAAGGACGTGGGCAGAGAGTACAGCTATACCCTGAGCCTTAATCTACAGTAACTGCCACTAGAAACACAAGAGCTGCTGCTGCTGCTGCTGCTCTGAATCTGGAGGTGAGAGAAAAGAGAGGGAGAGAAAAAGGTGAAAAGGACAGGAAGGAGGAGAGGAGGACAGAGGGGTGGGGTGTAGTCTGTCTGAGTCATCGTCAGTTACAGCCATCATCTGAGCCGAAGGGGAGAAGGGACAAGACACACACACACACACACACACACACACACACACAACGAGGAGAGGCAATCTTTAATGGCAGCTTCCCCTTCTCTTTTACTAACGGGGACGTGAAGTCAAATGGTCAGGGACTGTGGGGAATGGCTGTCTATATTAGAGCCATTGACCCCTCTCTGAAACACACACACACACACACATATAAATGAGCCACAGTTCCCTAACAGTCCATTAGAGATTAAACAAGTTGTTCACTCTATGTTTCAGACTCCAGGCTTGACTCAAAATTTCAGATTACTCTGCCTGCTTGTCGTCCTCATCCTCGCCATAGCCATTTGTCTTCAACTCCTCCTCTATTGCTCTCTCCATCTCTCTCTCTCTCTCTCTCTCTCTCTCGCTCAGTCCTCTCTATTGTTCCATTAGTAGATTAAGCACGCCAGGGAGGAAGATGGGTGCAATTCAGAGGAAATTAAACTCAGTTGGTCACCCCGCATTGGGTTGACATTAAGACCTCTAACTGCCATACTTTACCTGCCTGCCTTCATCGCCTCTTCACATTACGGCTCTATTATGGATTTCTACAATAACACATAACAGTAGATGAATTTGCTGCAGGGACTCCATGTGCAGTACTGCTTTTTCTCCTCCACATTATTTAGGCAATAACTCACAAATGAGTGTCCCTGTTGGCAAAGCAGGACTTTGGGTATATTTATGGCCAGGTTGTGCTTTGAACCTGTTGACTGACGAGAATTTAACAGCAAGAGTTGCGCCTCATTTTGTTGAACAAGACAAAGAGTCCTCTGTCATGTATGAACTAAATGGTTTTCTTTCACTTTGTCAACCTGCATATCACTGGTGGCCTGTGCCCAGGGACTAGATGGAAATGAGTGTTTAGCTGTATCTGATGCAATAAATGTATTGTGCCTGTTAAATAACCAAAATAAAATCAAGATGCTCACAATGACAATGCCACAACAATGATGTTTGGCAGGTGTAATGTTTTCAATGTTTGTTAGCATGCTAACATTTGCTAATTAGCACTAAAGACAAAGAATAGCTGAGGCTGATGGGAATGTCATTAGTTGTGCTGGTATTTGGACAAAACAAAAAAAAAATGTTTAACCTAATAATATTGGTAGATGGATAGCTAAGGGAACTCCAATGTCGTTACAATTCATCCAAAGAGGAAAATTCAGATATCTAACCCAAATTTCATGGAAATCCTTAAACTGATAAAGTTCTGTGATAACCAAAGTCAGTGGCATACATCATCTGGAAAACCATGAATATATGTAGTAATGTGATGGAAATCAATCCAAAAGTTGCTGGTAAATTTCACTAAAAAACAAAAAGATGAACCTGCTGGTGTCAGTAGAGAAAAATTAAAGAGGTTTACTTACGTCATTATGGTTAATCTTCTGGGCACCATATCAATTTCATGCAAATCTATAATTTTCCTAAAAACATCCTTTTTTTCCAGATTTGTGAAATATAGTAATAAAGAGCATGCAGCCATCAAAGTACCCACAATTTCAGTGAAGAACAACAGCAAGGATATAGCTTTTTTTTGCCATATCAGTAGCAACACATGTGAACTGACTAGGAATTATTACAAGATGTAGTAGTAGTAGGATATATGAAAGATTGCTAATTAGCTCCTTGGTTACCAAACCTCTTGCCTTAGCTACAAAACAGCCCACAGCTCTGTCTTCAATATGGCTAAAATGTAGCTTTCATCACTAAGATTGCTTGGATTCAATTACTGCTTATGTAATACAACCATTAAAGAGCCATTTTCTCTATTACACATCCTTGCTGTCCTCCTAATGTGAGACTAGATGCTGTGTGAGGTCTTTAAAAAAGGAACATGGCAGGGTTATTTATTGTTTCCTTTCAGTTTCTCACTCTGGTGATGCTTTCATTCTTCCTTCCTTAGCCTTTCCTGTTTGTGCTAAAGTAAAATTGACTTTCCTCCCCGTCTGTCCAAACTGCATCTAAAACACCACCAAAAGCAAATATGAGAAACAGTGCAGTGTTGTGATGAATGATATTTTTAGCTAAGCTAGCTAATATGAGGAAAGTAATTAATTAACTAACCAGCTAATGTGTTATTTCAATCTTATAAATGTTCTTATGGCATTTTCTAATATATTAAAAACTGTCGGTCTTAACTTCAGCTGGTGACGTGTAGTCGCTACAAGTTAACTTTCATTGTAAATTAAAGCCAATACATGTAGAATTAAAATAAAATGAATAACTTCCCGACTTCACCATCTCCTAGTGGTAGAATCAATTATGACGCAGATTTATTTCTATACACAACAACAGATGCCATTACAACAAAAAGATGCTACAATCGCAAACTTTTCTATATAGTTGTTTTAACTTTATCTATTCAGTGCAATATGCCACAGTAACCTTAATTTAAAAAAGGAATATATTACTGAATGTAGCCACATGCACACACAACAATCTTGCTTCAGGTAATTGAAAATAGTACATACAGTTGATATTTATGATTGTCACCTTTGCCACCCAAACATCAAGCATCTATCACTATAGCTACTCTGTCCCAGGGTTGTACTGTAGGTTGCACTAATCAAATGTATATGGTTAAGGGCCAAGGTTTGGCGGTTGATACAAATGAGTGCTTATTATTTCAAATACAAAGTGCTGCAAAGAAAGAAACAAGACTGAAAAGGTCAGAAGTGGCTTGTGGGCTGCTCGTTGCCTACTGACGGTTTAGTTTCTGCAAATACTCTGTGAACAGGTATTACATTAAGGCCTTTGTGTAATGGTACAATGCATTAGTGCAAGCTCCAGTACCTCAAGCACTAGGTGGGTACACAGGTCCCCAGAGGGTTACATAAACAATATACACAGAGCAAGTTTGACGCTTTCATTGCATTTTATGAGTTTGAGCCGAAGCGGAGAGAAGGTATGTGTGTGTGTGTGTGTGTGAGTGCTCGTGTACTTTATGAAATTTTCATCTCTGTGGTGACGAGGTTAACCTGATTCCTGAGGCTTTTTCAACCACAAATACAATACATGAACATACACACACAATCCTGAACACACATGCACTAGAGAAGGGGATAAAGATAATGACATTATGGGAGGCAAAGACACGTTCTGGGTGTTAACTGATGAGGTCAGGAAGCAAACTTCCTTTTCTAGACAGGTGACATGGATGGATGCTCACAGCTGTGTGAACAAACAACAGGAAATGCCAGAATCCAGGCGTTTTAAGCTGATTTTAAGCTGAAATATTTTCACAAGCTTTTTATTCTCTAGAAACAGTGCACCAAACCAAAAACCTGCCATTAAACAGCCTTTCAATGAGTAAATAAGGACAACATTTGATCTAATTCAGGGTGGCATAAAAAACAACTGCTCTGAATCACCTCAGCAACACAAAGTGTCTCATCAAGGCACTTGTTGCTCATCAGAGCAACTGTTATAGACCTGTACTTTCCACCCACGCCACAAGCTTCTTCATAACACTCTCTTACACACACACACACACACACACACACACACACATCTGTCATCATCCAAAGAGCAGATGAAGAAGTGCAAACACACACCAGACCCCCTTAAGGGCACTGCCAGCTTCTCCACAGTGCCACAGGCTGAGTCCTCATCTGTTGCAAGGCACACACACACACACACACACACACACACACCAGGGTTATTGCAGTTCAGGAGTTTTGGGAGTGGAGTTTTTTTGAAGTATTGCTAATTATTTTGTTGGTTATGTTGTAATTGCATTTTACAGCTGTTGTACAGCTGAAATTTCATAGTGCAATGTATTCGCTTTGTTACCCGGAGTTAGGTAAGAGGATCGATACGACTGACATGTCTTATGTTAAATATGAAGCTACTGCCAGAAGACCATATAGCTTAGCAAAAAGGTTCCTCTTGCTCTGTCCACTGGTAAGAAAATCTGCCTACCAGCATCTCTAAAGCGCTAGCACTAATCAACATGTTTAATCTGTAAAAGAAAACAAAGCATAAAACTATCTGATCCAGGCTAGCTGTTTCTTGCTGCTAACAGTCTTCATGCTATGAAAAGCTAACCACCTCCTGGTTGCAGCGTCACATTTTCCGACACGGATATGAGAGTGGCATTGATCTTATCCTCTAGAAGTGTAGTTTCCAAAATGTCAAAGTCCTTTCCTTTTCATTCCTTTCCTTTCTTTCCTTTAAAACCTTGTAGAAAAATGCTGAATCTGAGACATCATTATCAGCTGCCCAACAGTAAATTATCTCAATGGAAGAAACAACAGAATTCACAAGAAATATTTAGGACATCAAAACATTAGCTTGACTACAGCTGGACAGTTTCCTTCTACCAAAGAAAGAGTAATCCCTATGAAAACTGTTGACTATTATTTTAATTCCACTAAAAGGTAAATGAGAAAATCCTGAATGTATTTTTTGTAATTTTGGTGAACAAATACTTTAAATCCCAGATCTTGCACTTTCCCACAAACATTTGAATGCATCACTTTAAGCTCATTTTCTTAGCTTAGTGAGTGTGGTGTGATCAAACACAGGTTTACACAAATTTACACACTGAAAGAGGAGGGTGAAAAGAAGTTGGATGCAGAGAATCACCTGAAATACACACACTGCAGAACTCTATTCACCTCCCTCCCCTCCTGCTTCAATCGAATCAACTCTTATCAAATCCAATCAGACCCACTGAGGCGTTTCATTTGGACTCGAGCGGCTGAGTAGATTATGCACACGGACGGAAGGGAAATGGCCTGAATAAAAGTGTACACGTACGGTATGTGTGTACATGTAAAACGGAGAGAAAGGGAGCGGTAGTGTGTGCGCATATGCACGTGTTTGTGCATGTGTGTGCGCTTCATCCCATCTGCACTGTTGCTGTTTGTGTTGCTCTGCCCGTCTGTGTAGGCTTAGGTGTACTGCATGTGTGTGTGGATAATTTCACCCATTATTCTGGCCAATGTGAAACACTGCCAGTCAGACAGATTGGGCTTATGAAACCCTTCAACAGTTGTGTTTAAGGCAGGTAACACCCCTCAGTTTCCCCCTCCATCCGTTAACTCAACTGAATCACTCCATTTTTGCACAAAAGTCCTACCTTTTTACATCCTAACTACCCTGTTGATATGTTGCTGCTCCACCCCGAAAGTAGGACATTTGAAACCTCTGCAGCATGTTGTTTTTGCATGTGTGCAATTACAACACCAAGCAGATAAACAGCATCAAAAGTGGGAAACAAGCATTGAAAAGTAGCTTTTTGCTGGTGTAGGCGTTACTTGTAGCACAGCAACCGACCATCCACGCATCTAAGCAGTTGCTGGGGGGATTAAGTCTGTATTTTTTGTCCATGTGGCTGCAGCCTGAGAGAGAAGAGCTTAACCTTTGTGGCATTGGGGAATTTAAAATAAATCATTCCACATGCTTCAGATATTCAAACACTGTATCGAGGTAAATCTCTCCTTCAGGTTAAAAGCCTGATAAATTGTGGCTAGCTGCTCATTTCCTCTTACCAAGTAACATATACACGTTTTTTTTTATGTTAATTCCCATGTAAACATCAACATAATAATCTTGCCAAATACATTAACCTGCAAATGAAATGCTAATGCTTGGTTAGTGGGTGGAGTTGGATAACAAAACCCACCAGCATCATCTGCACATTATCTAGAACATAAGAAATCTGTGACAGGGAATTAAAAACTAATTATAACTTGCTGATGTAACTGGAAATGAAGACTTCTCCATTAAGGCATTACTTCCTGTTTGCCCAAGAGCAGAGCATCTAGTGCTCTGGCTGAGTACAACACAATAAACAGTGTTTATTATAGACATTTTTTAAACAGTGGGGGCAGTGAGCTTGGCTCTGGGTGCTGCTTTCTCTCTTGGCTCAGTCCCACTCTGTCCTGTTCACAGTATCACTTCCTGTGACCCCAATGACTGTGACAGAAACATCGGGCTAAGGTTTCGTGTGCCGTTTCACCTGATCTACAGTTGTGAGTATTAAGGCTGTACGGGTTTAAGAATCTTCCAGGCCATGTCTGAGTTTCACAAATATTTGACATCGACTACACAGTCAAAGAAAGTGATCCCTAGTCATGGTTCAGTGATAAAATCCTAGAGCATCGAGGAGTGTCACTCTCGTGTGGCTCCTGACAGCTGTCAGCTTAGAGTCATCACAGTGGACCAGCATCTTATTCAAAAGTAATTTAGCTGACTTTGCTAACATTCACCAGCGGACAGAAAGAAGTTGCACTGCCATCCTTTGTTTTCATTCCCGTTCGTTCCGTGATGTAGTTAGCAGTTGTAGTTAGGTCAATTTGAGACAAGACTATAACAAGTTTATAACCTGCCATGTTGTAATAGAGCATACATTTTCTTCATCATCATGTAAGTTCAGGCAGAAGTATTTTTAAAAACAGTTAGGGTTTGGGGAATTAAAGCTTCTGAGACAATTAGTCAATTAAACATCAACAATTTGTGAATCTAACCATTCTGGTAGTTTGGCAGACAGCTCCAATAAAAACACAGGAACAGAGGCATTAATATACAAGAATGCATTTAGTAGATCAGTTTTGGAGTGCTGTTTTAATGCTTCATGCCTGAATATTTGTAGTCAGAGGGTTATTTCATAATGTTATCCTTGTCTGCATCACTTCAAGCTTTTGTATCTGTTCTGGGCTGATCAAGTTGTTTTTGCTCATTGCTTTTACTCATAAAAACATTTTCTTGTTGAGGTAGAAAGTGACATCTGCTCCAACGGTTTAATCTGTAAACGGACACCTCGAAAACAGCTGACAAAGGTGGGTGGCAGCAGTAGACGATATAAGTGAGCAGCCATAGCACAGGTTACAGACAGTGATGTAATGACACTGACCCTCTGTAAAGGCTCGTGCACGACTTTCAGCGTCGGCCGATCGCTGTGCTGTTTAGACTTTGTGTGACTGATTGGTGACAAGGGGTTGCACACTACACGAGCTGACAGCGGCTGTGTCACCCGACGCTGGTCTCTAAACCACGTTTTGTCAAGAAAACACACGTGAAATGTGAAACGGGAAATGACGCAAACCTACACGCGAAACAGCTGTTGTTTGTTATTATAAAGACAAAAAATAAAAAGTAGCTTCCTGCTCTCATTGGCTGGATGTGGACGTCGAGTCGTCCGACTCCTCCAGATATTTGACATGCTAGATATCTGGCTGGTGGCTGCGATGTGTCAGCAATACGTCGGGGAGCCGTTTTGATGCGTCATTGAGTAGTTCACATATAACGACTTTGACTGCCGATCGATTGCTGATTGATCACAGCCTGACGGTCGCCGAGCTCACCGACCGGTAAATCAGGCTTAAAATCGTGTAGTGTGAACTAGGATTAACTCCCAGCTTCCTGAGTGCATGGCACACACGGTGAAAGTAAACAACTGCGCAGCAGGGGGAGAGAGATGGTAAACTAAAGGTATGGGATGGTCTGACAGTGAGGTATCTGTTCCCTCTGCGTACCAGGAGGCATGTTAGAGGATCCACTGCTGCCGGACGTGATCCTTTCAGAGAGACAGCTCTGCTGAAAAACATGGCTTGTTTTTGTGATATCCGAGCCCCTACTTTGAGACCACACACATTTGTGTCGGTTTACAGCATGGTGTGATCTTAATTACCCAGTCTGCTGAGCTGACACATGGAATATCAAATGTCGACCTGTCAGTGCCATCCACAACTGATGCAATGGAGGTTAGCCTGGGTCACATGATGATATAAAGGCTTTCTACACTGGGGAGACTTTTCTACACTGACACAATACAGTTCTGCAGTGAATCCTCAGTCCTAACAGTTATAAAAATATATTTCAAAATCAGTGACAAAATTTTTGTTCTTCCAAGACTAAAACTAAATAGAAACATCTACATTTGGATGGAGACAGCAAACCTGTTTTATTCAGAGTGGAACATCCAGAAACAAAATCCAAGGCTCTCTTCATACTAAAGGTTTAAAAAGCTCTCAGTCTACTCCACTGACACTTGTGATGCCCGTGAAGGCCAATGCCAAATGCATCAGGGCATTCAAAGTGTTTTTGACAGGTACGCTTTTTTTTCAACAAGCTAATGGAATAAAACAATTTACTATGCCTGTGGACTTCTTACAAAAAAGACAACAACCCTACAATGGTTCTAAGTCAACCCACAACAGTTGGGCCTCAGTTGCTTCACAAGAAATCACTGGCAGCTTTAAAAGACTACCAAAGGTTAACTTTTAAACTTTCAAACTTCAATATGCCAGCATGGTAAGATGTGCAACTTTAAAATGTAGGTCTAAAAAAATCTGATGTTTCAATCATGTTTTAGTTGTGCTTCATACTTCAAACATTTAAAATTATGAATCCTTGAAAAAAAAGGAATAATCCTTTTTGGCCATATTGCCCAGCCCTTCTTTTGCAAGATAAAGTCAGTGAGCTATGCATTGCATGCCTGTGTTTACCACCCTGGCCATTCTGCAATGTTTCACACCAACTGAAACCAGGGGGGAGAAGAGAGGAAATGGATCAGATGTTGGTGAGACCAGGTTAGTCTGAACAAAGTTTCGATTCCTCATTTCCTGTGGTTGCAGAAGTGACCATACTCAACACCAGACTTTCATTTTGGGTAGACATAAGTGAATTTATGGGTTTCATTGCGCAGTAAAGATGTGCTTTTCCTTGCATACTAAAAATAACATGTTACTGTAACATGTTTAGTTGGTAGGCTGTAAACAGAAGCTACAATTTGTTTGTTATGGTTATGGTGAAGTGATGATGTCTATTCTATTGTCTGTTGTCTGGAATGTGTGACAACGAACAGCTTACTGACAAGGAAGTTGAGAAAGTCCGTGCAAAAAAAAATAAATAAATAAAAAAACCTGACATGTTTTTATTTTGTTTTGATTGTTTCAAGTTGCACCAGTTTAACGCTGATCCACCCGAAAACTGTGTTTGACTCTGCGCCTGCAAACAGTCAACCACAAACATTCCCCTGGCGGCAGCGAGGGGACAACCGACATCACCGACACACAGAGAGAGGAAGTGAACCTGAGAGAGGAAGCACATTTCTGCTGCGCAGCCCAGTTTTTTTTTTTCATCCGAGAACACGGATCAATAACTATCAGGGAGGAGAGGAGACAGGTTCCCAAAAAGCTGAGTCAAGGCACACACACACACACACACACACACACAGATTTATACTTGTATACATATAAGGACCCTAGCTCTTAACCATCAAAACCACTTGCTAAACCTTGCCCCAATTTAAACCCAAAACTAAATCTTAACCCTTAAGCTATGTCTGAACCCCCAAACAGAGTTTTTGAGAAGTCCAAATGTCCCCACTGTTAAAAAAGGTCCTCGTTTTCCTGCAAGAATACACACACACTTTCACTGGACGGATTAAAGGACGTTTTAATGTTGCTAACACTTAAAAGTCTCTAAACTCAACTAGAATGTACTTCTATTTCTGAAACTTGAAAGAACTTGCTCTTACTGTTTCAATAAAATAAGCTGACTCTCCTCTATTCTACTGTACTGGGATTGTTTAACAGCTTGTAAAAAGCACACTGTACGGTGATAATATGACTGGAATTCAGCCTCACAGGAAATGGACTGACAGCTGTCACGCTGAGCAAGTGTCACACGCTCTGAAGTGTTTCTGTGCAGTATGTGGGTGTAGGTACTGTATGTGTGTGTCACATGGAGTCAGGATGCAAGGGAGGGACACTGATTGAATGCATACTCATCATATATTCACTTCAAGTTAGAGCTAAAAACAGCAGTTAATCAATAGAAAGTGAATGGCAATTGTTTTGATAATTGATGAATCGTTTAAGTCATTTTTTAAACAAAACGTTAAACATTTCCACGTTCCAGCTTCTCAATTGTGAAAACTTGCATAAGTTTGTCTTACGTTAATGTCTCTATTGGTCAGACCAAACAAGCAATTAGATGATGTAACCTTGGGTTCTGTGAAATTGTGATGGACATTTCTCATGATTTACAGACATTTTACAACCAACTGAGAAAAGAATCATCAGTCAGTACTGAAAATAATCCTTAGTTGCTACCCTACTTAAAATAATAATGAAAAACCAAACAAACTGGGTTCTGCATTGCAAAACACACTAAAACATGTCAAAAGAATCAATCAGAAAAGCTTTCATTGCTTTTTATTTACAGCTGCTGGTCTATTTATTGTGCAAATATGAGTTCCTTAGAATTTACACTTATTTTATGCAAACTAAAGCTATTAAATGTAACAAACTTTAACAAAATGTCTTAACTTTATAAAATAGGGTTACTTTTCCCACCCTGTTCAATGCCTTTTTATGTCTTATGTAAAGCACTTCGAGTTGCCTTATTGTTGAAACAACTTTTCTTGCTTTAATTTTAACAAAATGTACATTGACTCTGAGCAAAAAAACATAGCATGCCAGAAACCATTCAACAAGAATAATATAGGAATACTTTTGCAAACCTATCAGAGAATTAAAAACAGACAATACAAAGGAGGGAGAGGAGTACTAGTCAACCCCACCCCACCCAGCACACATGCACTCATACAGTGTTGGCAGGCCAGACACATCCATTCATAAAAGACCCACCCCTTCCCTATCCACTCACACACACTCATACACACGCGTGTGCACGCACACACAGCCATCCGGGACAGTCACAGGTGGTCGCCTCTTTCCTCTGACTGAATTTTGTGTTGGTTTACAGATAATCTGGTTCAAAATAACTGTGATCCTTACAAATACAGATATGGCACAGTAAAATTTTATAAACAACTTAGGGTACAAAACCCTAATATTATATAGGCCTAAATAAAGTAACTTATTAGGATTCAACAGGAGAACATATTATTATCACTAACTCAAGTCTATACATTAGTATTATGGGAATATTTGACTGGGAAGTAATGAAAAGGACATTGGATATGTGAATGCCTACTGCCACACTAAACCTAATCCAATTAGTTTAATCAGTGTTGTGTTAAATGCCCCCTTGAGAATGGGAAATTTATCAACTTGCCACTTAGCAGTCAAGTTCATGACTGAGTCGTGTCAAGTCAACTAGACATTGCACATTTCACATAGCTTGTTACTTCACAGCCCATTTTACAGACACAAAATGTTTCTATTTTACATATAGTCACGCTCTTTTCATTTTTGTTTAATTTTTCAGCTATTTTCACCAAATACTTTGTAGACAACAGGGAGAGGGTGTTCTCCCAGTGTCCCGTGTCCTCTTGAATGAATATCAGCCAAATACAGGTTTAAAAAAATACATCCAAAAGGGCCACAAATGCCCCATTTCTTCAACTTTTTCAAGCTATTTGATGCCAAAACAAGCCGGAAAACAACATTTCACAGGCAGGTTGTGAAGTAGGCGAGTCTCTCACACAGCGCATGTAACGGTATGCGAGGAGAGAAATGGTCCATTTCCATGGATGGAGAAGGATGACTGACTCCCAGCACGGTCCAAGCGATTAACAACACCCTGGATTTTTTTTGTCTTAAAAAAACACACCCCTAAAATAAAGCGGTTTTCATGATGGAAATGCAGGGGGGGAAAAGAGTTAAACAGAGATCGGTACTCACCCCGAGCGCAGCAAAAAATGAGTCAGCTACAGACAGGGAGAGAGACGAGGGAGTCTGCAGGGAAGATAATCTCCTCTGGATCTCACAGAAAGCAGCTCTGTGGGAATTTATTTTCGGTTTGAGAGAGGACAGACGTGCTGCAGCAAAGGAAAAAAGTCCACTCCGTCAGTCTCGGTGGGTTCGGTTCACTTCTGCGGTTTCAAGTCGCTCAGTGATGGATTTGAGTCTGTTTCATCAGCGTGGGGGAAACTCGGCCGTGAATGGGACACGGGACAAGAGTCGGTCAGTGTTTGGAAATAATAAAACAGGAATGCCGGGTTTAATGATCGTGATTCCGCTTTCTGTCCGTCTGCTTCGCTGTCCTCTGCTATGTCACCGGCTGCTGAAACGTGGAAACGCCTTTTCCCCCTCTCTCTCTCTCTCTCGGTCACGGTTAAGCACGCTGTCTGATTCGTCCAGAGATCGTCTATTGAAAAACAAGGGCTCACTCTCTCACTAAACCCCTCAATGAATGAATAAATGCATAGGTGATTGAAAATGTGGCCAAATTCGTTCACGTTCAAATAACAACGTTATCACGTGGAAAGGAGACCTTATCCAAATGGGTAATTACAAACAGTAACAAACAGCCACAGTCAGACAAGAGCGTCACTGCATTTCATTAGAGTCCATAAAGGTTTACTGCATGTCAAAAGGTTCTGGCAATTCGATTAATCAGTTAATCACACATTTGTTAGGCAATCTGCACCTCTAAAGTACAATATAAACCCAGGGGGATCCTGCATTATTACATAGTTCTGTGCTCCTGTTTTATTATTTTTGTGGTCACTTTGTGAAGATTCAAATTACCACAAACAAATTAAGTATTTTTACTCCATAGGAGTTGTTGCACTGGACTTAACCGCGACAGTACATTAGTCCATTAGTTGGAGGGATTGATAGGTAATGGGCTGTATAGCAACTTTCTAGTCTTCCAACCACTCAAAGCGCTCAAAACCCATTCACACACCTTCACACACTGATGATAGCAGCTAAGGTGCCAACTGCTCATCAGAAACAGAAGGTAATCACACACACGCTCACAAAGCAATGGCACAGCCACCCCTGTTTCTTTCTCTCCATCACACACACACATTTTTCAAAGGTATGATCAATGTTTAATCAACATTACATCTCATCTTCATTCAATTATTTTTCAGCGTGAGCACACACACTCAAAATCTGCAAAGAATTAGGATGTAGTTTGAATGCAACCACTATACTAGACAGCTGCACATATCTGATAACATGTATATTCTACACTGAGCTGGCCAAACTGTACATTAATCAAAGTTTTATGTATCAAATGCATTTAGTGATAAATTGCCAAAAAAAAGGATGGTCAGCATAAGTGAGTACAATTTTAGTTTTCTTGCCAATAATTATACACTGTTAAACTCTCAACACCATATCATAATAAGGTGATACTGAAATGCTTGTGAGGTTAATACCAAACAAATGTCAATAGATTTTAACTGACAAAATTATATTTTATTGTTCATGCATTTCTTTGATCAGCTTTTACTGTATAATTCAGGGTTCAGACTGCTGGAGCCTATCCCAGCATGCAGTAGCAGGACAGTAGGGATAGACATCCTGAACAAGCTTCCAGTGCATCTCAGAAGGTGAAACACTATGCATGCATCTGGGCTATGAAAACATGGAGTGAACATGCAAACTGCACACAGACTGGCCCTCAAAAACACATTTTATCCAAGGTGTCCAGAAATGACAAGATACATTTTTCTGGCTGCCTGACATTTTGTCCTCCGGAAAAAACAACAGAGTGAGAGCTCTTTCTGTCCTCCTCTTACTCTGATTCTACTTTTTCTCAGACACACAAACACATTCACACACACACACACATACACACACACACACACACACACAGAGAGAGAGACAGACACACACATTTTTCAAAGCTGATGTCACGGCGCTATCCGATCCGAAAATCCCTCCTCCTGTTTCTTTCTCTACATCACAAAATGATCCAAAAACACCAACCCCATCCCACCCAACTCCACCCCCACCCTCCAACCCCCAACTCCATTCTTTAAAAAAGTCACAGAGAGCCAACAGGAGCTGTGCTGCTGGGTGTTGATCCTTCAAATGTAGTTAAATAATCAATCAATTATCTCATCTCTGTCCTCCTGAAAGTAAAGTTGCCCTGTAGTATAGTTAAAATGGATACTACTGGGGAAAACAGAAAAACAGAAAAAGATTTTAAGATTATCCAAATGACCATTTCAGATTTTTGACAGGTACAAAACAGTCAAAAAAATGTCTTTGAGATGACCAAAATGTGAAAAGGTTGCTTTTTTCCTACAGTAAGAGCAGTACTTTCTATACTGTGGAATACAGCTGAAGATAGTACACTCATTACATGACACATTGACCCGAATTTCACGGGATTTTGACCTAACAAACCTTATTTTAAGTTTTTTTAAGTTTTATGCGTATGTGCCATTGCAAACTCTTTTCTGTGGGAGGAAAACACGTATTCTTAAATTTGGTTTAATCATACTATCTCTATATGTACTGGGATCTTATCACAACAGAAGAAGGTCAGTATTGGATTATGCAATGAGATCCAGTGCCAATGTTTTACATTCAATATATTCTAACTTTAACAAGCAATAAGTTGTATCACATTCAATGAGGAACTGAAGGTTGATATTGGACATAAACTGTTAGGTTTGTAATCGTCCAATAAGAATCTCATTCATCCCAGGGCTGATAGTTCACCTAGTATTGTCCTACATTTCTTCTCAATATCCAGAGAAGATTCCTGAAGGTTTTTGGTTCTGGGATTCAGTGGAGAAAATGACAGCAAAGGCTATAGAGAAGGTAAGAAAAATTGTTTCCAGTAACGAAAAATGAGCATTACTTTGTGTGATTACTCAAAGGGCAACCTTTCTTGTGGCTGCATTGCACTCTGGAAAACTGGGGTTACTGTAAGTCTGTCTTTTCTTCTTGATTTCTAACTGAATGAGTGTTGAACATTAAAAAAAGCCTTTCAGTTATTGACACTGAAATTCAACATTTTTTGTTGATTTGAGCGTACAGATTCTTTCTTGACCATGGGCGCACATATCTGTCTTTAAGATATGACCATATCTCACTGCCTTCTTAAGCAAATGTAACTTGCTGAGGATTTTACATTTGATGGTTTAGTTTGCAAACTTGTGTGGACAGTTCCAGCAGTAGATAATGTAATATACAAAACGTTCTCATGTCAGGGTATTAAATACTGGCGCATTGAGAAAGACTGACAAAGCGTCAGTATGTGACACACAATACCCTTCAGCGTCCGTATGAAACATCTTTTTAATATGTGGTCTTCAGCAATCACATGATATGAAGGTTTAGGAAAACATCCTGTTTAAGGTTGAAATAAGAATATTACACAACGGTGGATAAGTTACATTAGAGTTCCTTGAAAGGCCAGGGTTTCTCATATGGACGCTGAAGGGTACCTTGTCTTTCAAATACAGACACTTTGTCAGGCTTTCTCAAACCATCGGTATTTGACGAGATGAGACATGGCTATAAAGCTTCTGTCAGACAAAGCCTATTTCAAGGTAAGCCGGTCATAAAAGTCATAAAGTCTTTTGTTTGTTGAAAATATCTCAGCTTTTATCTACAAAACTCTTCAGAAATGCTTGTATGTGGCTGTGAAGTGCACGGCTGCTTTAGCTCTTGTGAAACCAGAGGTTTATGTTACACTTAAACCCCGTGTTCACATGTGTGCCAAAGTGGCCACAACCACACATGAAGCCACTGAAAGAAATGGTTCTGCTTGCATCTACACAAGGCTACTGACTTTTGATTGTTTCACATACCTTTGTTGGGTTTGTGGATTCTCCTTCTATTTGTAAGTAGACTGTAGATAAGGTCAGAATATCCACACTAATAACATGAATATAATTTATTTTTAAAGTATATTTGAAAGTACAGAACGACTGAGTTGGAGTGACTTTGAGCTTTTATAATATTTTTTAGATTTTGGTCTGGGGTGTGCAGTAGCACATGGTTTTGAAATGAGTCATCCTGAAAACTATTTAGTGGTTTGGAAATTTCCTACAAATTTGATGTGCATCTCATGATCGTCAACTGTGCTTCATTCCTCATCAGAAAAAGAGTTCTGACTTTGTAGTTGGTCTATAACTCATGATGAGGCGGATCTTAAAAATCTTTGGACATGAATTAGACTTTTGTTGTGAGGCCGGTGACCCTGAGGCGAAGAGGAAGTCTCCTTTTTAAACACAAAAGCACAAGCATAAACACACATGCGTGCACAAAAGACACATTTTCGAGCATATCCAACCTTTTGACTTAGATTTAGACCTTAAACTGTATTTAAGCAGCAGAACAGGCGGCTGATTGCTTTTAGGCAGATGAAGTTTAGGACCATTACTCACATTACAGGAGAAATGGGGCTGTTGTTGCAACGGAAAGAAAACTATGATATGTTACACTTTTACGTGACTCGTTTTGCTGATTTGAAATGTTTCATTAGTTCAGTTAAAAGATTTGTTGTTATAATGTAGTATTTTTAAGGCAAGCTTCACATTTCATCTTGCTGTTATGTATTGGTTCTGACTGTTCTCGGTTCAGAAGTAACTTCAGTCTGTTGCTGTCTCAAACATTCAGTTCAGTACAAAACTAGGCCTTTAAAAACACTGTTAATTGTTATTATAAGGTTAACAGCTCAGCAGCCAGATATTTGCAACAGATTTATCACATCATGATTGTTTCTGTGGCTTTTGCTGTCTCTTAATAAGCTTTTAATGAGGAAGCAATTTACCATGTATCATAGCTGAGCTGACAGAGTCGCTCTCACTCACCAGTGAGGGAAGCTCCTCAGCTAAAAGCTCCCGATTCAGTCAGTCCCAACGGTGATTCAGTCTGTTCAGTTTGAAGATTTGGTATAACAGACTCTCAAACATCTGCTGAAAACATAGCGATCTACGGAGGTGCTATCTGCGGATTTTAACCACTGTTAGCACCACAATCATGTATCTTACTGATCAGGCTGTATTGTGCTTTGATTATATTCCCTACCGTAATTGTGTTTACACTTTATATTTATTTATTTTGTGGCTACACACATACCAGAAAACATTATTTTGCCTTTCATTTCTGAAGAGAAGACTTCTGCCGTGTAATCGCCATGTATACATTCCTTCACTCATTGGAAGTGCGTTTCCATCCATTTGTTTTTATTATTATTGTTATTATTATTCATTTTCAATTTGTGCATAAAAAAACTCAGTGGAAAAAACGGAAATTCAAATAAAAAAGTATTAGTATAAGTAAAAAGTATTGGTAAAAAGTTATGCTTGGCCGTATTGAAAAAAAACTAAATGCAGAAATGGAAACAGACTTAGTGAACAAATCATGACATAAAGCAAGTGACTTCACTCAAACTTCCGTTCAACCGAAGAAATTTAAAATGGACATTTAGCAAAGGTATCCTATTAAAAATGGTGAATGTTGCTGAACGCAGTGAATACAATGATCAATGCAGCTGTTAAAACAAAGACTACATGCAGTGATCCTCCACCTGTGACCAGCTAAATGAGATGGAGTCCTCTCACCGGCTGGTTTCACTGAAACAATAGGCATATTGTTGTTAATATATGCAAATAAGCACACAGTCATTTGCATTGGAGCAACAGAAAATGCTCTTTGGACTCACAATGACATAGATACACAAGCATCCACAGTTGCCTACAGATAAAAATCTAATCTGGCTGCTAATTATTATTACTTGTCATTCTTTATTACTTTTAATTTGTACCTGTTGTTTCGAGTTAACTTCCATTTTTATAATTAATAACATTTGGCATGAACAAAACCAAATACATCAGTACTTATAAAAGGAAAATGAAGTGAAAAAACACCCACCTTTGTCTAACTCATGTCACATATTCAAATAGCTCTCAGTGGGTGATGTATGAGTCAGCTGATGATCTTTGGCTGCACAGGAGGCCATATGTTGATTAGCCTGCTGGGATTTATGTAAATGTTCCCAACATTACAGAATGACAAAGAGCTCACCAACTTTGTCTTGTCACCAACAATAATGAATGAATACATAATGAAATCTTGTCAGTTGTTCTGATTGTGCAACAGTTGGTTTGGGAGTTATTATTGTTTTTTATTTATTTAAATCTTCTACAGGTATAAGTAAATAGGTTATTGCTAACATCAGTATATGTATTCAGGCTTCATTCTGCAACAAAATACGTTCACGAGGAGTTTGAACTATAGAAAAAGTGAAGTGGAGAAAGTGCACCTTACAGTGCCACTGCAGTGAAGGAAACACTGGCACAGTATGGAGCAATAATCCATTAGCGGTTCTATAAGAATTTCACAACATGCCCAGTTTACAAAAGACCAAATAAAAATATCGTACTGCTCATCTGTGTACTTTCTTTAACCGCTTGAACCTCAATGATGGTGGGCTAGTTGGGACAGACTTTAAACAACATTGTAGCTCCAGTGAGAAGTGACAAACTGACACCATTGCCTTGAACCACACTGTTGCACTCTGGGAGTTGTTTCTTTAGCTTCAACATACATGCTGTAGTTTATTTTGAGTCAGTTCCATATACACCATCCTGCTTCTGTAAATACTCACTAGAACACTGTGTGTATTAATCCGCAGTTCAAACTAGTCCCCAATAAATGCACTATTTACTCCTGTTACAGTAACTTTTTCTAAAAAAACAACCGCCGGGCACTGTATCCATCCATCCATCCACCCATCATCAACCGCTTATCCTGCGTAGGGTCGCGGGGGGCTGGAGCCAATCCCAGCTGACATCGGGCGAAAGGCGGGGTACACCCTGGACAGGTCACCAGTCCATCGCCGCTAAGCACTGTATACAGTGTTTAAATTACTGAGCCTTTTTTTAAATAGGAAATTCTATGTGTGTGTGTATGTTTGTTCTTTTGGTCTTATCATGGAATTTGTTGACAATAAAATCAGAATCAGAAATGCTTTATTGATCCCCACGGGGAAAAGGGGTTACGTTAAAGCTGCTTCCATTGTAGAATAGAAATCTAAATAAATATAGAGAAATTATTTATGAAGAGAATTATAGATATGTGCATTATGCTACACTAAATAACAAAACTGGCCACCACAGACATAAAACATCCTCAGCATTGTCCAGCAGACAATGAAGGACCTCAGTCTCCTCAGAAAACATAGACGGCTCTGGCACTTTTTGTTTGCTTCAGTGCTCTTAGCCCAGTCCAGTTTATTGTCAGAGGGCACTCCCAGGTACTTGTAGTCCTCCACAATGTCCACACTGACCACCTGGATGGAAACAGGGGTCACCAGCTCCACTCCTCAGCTCCACAACCATTTGCTTTATCTTTGTCACATTGAACTGCAGATGGTTCTGCTCACACCATGTGATCAAGTTACCCCCCATAGCCCTGTACTCAACCTCCTCACTCCTCACGCTGACACACCCAACTATATCAGAGTCATCAGACAACTTGTAAGGATGGCAGGACTGTGTGGTAGTTCAAGTGGTCTGTGTTGTAGAGGGTAAAGAGGAAAGGAGACAGGACTGTCAGCTTCTCACCCAGTACAGCTGGCCTGAAGGTATTAAAAAGCATGACCTTCACAGTGCACGTCAGCTTGCAAAAAGTTGTATAATGCCAGCTTTATCCTTTCACACAGGAAAAGGGGGAATCTGATATCCTCAGTCCATGTCCACTGTATTACAGAATTATACAGTATAACAGAAGAAAGAAGACAAGATGACAAACTTAATGCTGTGCAGCAAAATCAGATCATAAATCAACCTCTCATGTCTTAAGTTTAACGTACATAATAATACTCATGTAGTTTTAGTCTGAACGGTTGGTAAAGGGTTAGTAAAATAAATCTGAGGTTTTTTAAAAAAAAATATTTACATGGACATTGAATTAGTTGCATGTATTGCTGTGTTGTGTTTTTGCACAGAAAATGTACAGAGAACATGTGTGTGTTTATGTGAGTGTGTCTGCATCCTGGGGATGTGGAAGTGTCCGTGCTACATAACAAACAGGATCCTGGTCTAATTCAAAGCCAAGCTCTCGCTCTCTCTCTCTCTCTCTCTCACACACACACACACACGCATACATGTAAATCTGAGTTTGGGTTAAACCACACTTTTGTGTTTGTGTCTGTAGAGTATGTGCAGTATGTGTACTGTATATGGATATCTGTGTGTGTGCCTGTGTATTTTCCCCAGAGCAAACTAAAATAGAGAAGTTCTTGTTTCCCATCACAAGACCAGCTCTTTTATTGAAGGGGAAAAGAAAGACCCACAGAAGGGAAGTTCTTCCAAGCAAAAAAACTCTGAGGTTTCAGCTGGAGAGAAAGGAATGAGGGAAGGGAAGGACGGAACAGAGACAGATACATGAAGATAAAGAAAAGAAACAAAGACAAAGATGTGGAGAAAGAGAAAACTGGAAGGATGTAGGGACGGCAGAAAAAAGATCAACAGAGAGAGCGAGAGAGATAGAGAGGGACTGTTGTGTCACTGTGTCTGAATGTGCTTATTGAAAGGGATGAGTCAGTGGAAAGAGTAACAATGAAAATGCAGAGTCACTGCACCCCTTTCATTCAAATCTCTTATTCTGCTGCTCTGACTTTCTCTTCCTCTGTTTTTTTTCTGTCTTTTCTGTTGGTTAAAGGCTTCATTCATATTTCAGCTGAATGTTTCCTTATTTGGATTATTTATCTTTTTTCTATTATATCTTTTTTTTATCTATCACATTTTGACTGAGGTCTGGTTTATTAGTCTGTGTGAAAAAAAAATGCAGAGTCATCCATTCCTATTTCTGGATCTGGCTCAGTTAGATATGTTAAACAAAAAAATCTACGGACGCGTGGTCAAGACCCCTTGGCGTAGCTTTTTAAGCCCTGGGTACCCCTAACCCTTTAGTGTCGTTTTTGGACATGTAAGGCTCCGCTGTCAAGTTAGCAATAAATATGCAATGTCCTGTTAGACTTTCAGAATAAAACCGCTTGTTACGTTGTGATACAGAACTTTGTTTATGTTCTAAAACGTCGTGAAACGTAGCAATTTGGTTAGGTTTAGGCACCAAAATGTACTTGGTTAGGCTTAGGAGAAGATTATGGTATGGCTTAAAATAACAGCTTTACTAATGTGACTTCACTTATGTAAGTTAAGTAACTTACATAACTTTCATAACAATAAATTAAAACACTCACTGTTGACTTTTTCTTTCACACGGTTGAAAGTCCAGTTTCTGACAACCCATCCACCCCAACCACCTCCTTACTCAGACTTTACTGTTACATATAATATACCTACCATAAGCCATTCAGGCCACTGAGGTCATGTCCCAAGGATGTTCAGTTTTTAGCAATTTCTTACCATCGTCTGCCAACATAATCTGATGCAACCATTGACATACATCCAATTAAATCAGACATGAGCAGCAATAGTAGGCATGAAGGTCACCAGAGCTTTTGACCATTTTACACTTTCTTCGTCAGTGGATGGAGAAAGTGAAACGGAGCAGATGCTCTCTGTGACTGGTTTACTATCTCCAGCAAGTTTCAAGTTGATTTTCATCTGCCTGTAAAGTGGGACATCAACCTAAAAAAAATACCATGCTGAATCCATTGATTTAGCAATGCACTCCTAGAACATTGTCAGACTCACGTTTTAGTTTAGGATCAAAATCAGAACAAGAGATATTTCATGCATCCCATTTTGTTAAAATCTGGTAGCCACATTACCCACAATGCAACTAAATCACAGACGGTTTGCTCGGATATTTGGGTGTGTTATGCTAGTAGCTGCTAATGTAGTATAGCCTCAAACCGAGATGAGGAGCGTCTATAGATGTCTGGTTAGCTCACTTCTTTTTAACTACACAACCCCAGATTTTCAGCCCCAAGAAGACTGGTGGTGGAGTTCCCTGTTAGGGAAATGCAGTGATATAAATAAAACAGTGATATAAAGTAGTGTTAATAATGGGTTAAAACATGCAACACCATCAGTTTGGCACTCATTTTGTAAGATAGTGTACTGCATCCTTCTCTTAGCCTGCTTCTTCTTCTTTGTCTTCTAGGGGGTGACTTTTGTCATTTCTCATTCTGCCATCTCACCTGCCTGCAGTCATCACTCACTGCCTGTCTGTGCTTTTTAATCCTCCCACGTTTTTCCCCTTACATGCTCAAACTTGGAGTCCGCCAGTATTTTCATCTATTTTTTTTTGTCCTCTTTCCTGTTCTCATCTTTCACTTTCCTTCCACATGATGACGCTGACTCTGCAGCTAAAATAAAAGGCCGAGCTCTAATCACCAACAGCACTAAGTGCAGGCCAGCAGCTCAGGGCATCAGACGCCATTATAAACACAGAGGTAATTATAATCCGCACAAAGCAGACGGTTGATAACAGAGAGACAACCCTGCCCTCCCTTGTTAAACCATGACACCAGTTAATGCTTTTTGTGTAGCTTGCTTCTGCGATTAAATATTAAAAGTAAAAGCACTATTACGCCTTTGAACAATATGAAAAATTATAGTGATTATTATGCCCTTTTAAATTACATTACTGTGCCTGTTCCCAATTACCAGTCAACAGGTGTGAACTTGATGCTTTGAGCTCAGGGCTTTTCATGTGAATAGAGTGTTGCTCGCTCGATTTAAAGCTGCAGTAGAGAATTCTTCACACATTTGCAAAAACTGTCGCTATATCCTGACAGTAGTGTAGATGAGCCAGATAATCTGCGAAAAAAGTCAGGTTCCTCCTGCAGCTCTTAATGCGATTTGCAAGAACCCACCTCTCCCTAAACAAAACTGCCTATCAGAGCCAGGAGGAGTCTCTAACGCAGTGTCAATCACGCTGGCTGCGCAGCCCCCCTCCTCGCTCTCACATAAGATCAATATCTTTAGCTCAAATTAGAAGTTTTGCAAACGCAATGCTTGAGAAACAACCACCATGAAAGAAATGCCCATTCCTTCTTTGCCAACAACAGCGTATAGTATAAGATAACATGATATGATAACAAACAATGGGGAATCACTTGGGGACAGTGATGTACTAGCCTCTCGTCCTCCTGTTAGATGTTGTTGCAGCTGATTCTGAAGCCCAGAGAAGACAAGTTCTGGCGAAAGGGGCAGGGGAGCAAGCTCTACACGGGCAGAGGTTTTACACGGCAACCGGCTCCTGCTTGTGGGTTTGGTGGGAGGGGCTTAGTGGAGTGATACTAGCAGCAGAGAGAGACACAGAAGGTTTTACATTGTATGTTCAATTGTTACCAAGTGCCGCTTTAAGGATAATTTGGCCCTTTGGCCGTTTTGATAACATAGAGCATTTCAGTAATAACTAACTGCTATCCTACTTTTTTGTATAGCCTGATAAGATGAGTGAATTTGGAGAAAAAAATAATAGTCACGAGTCAAAATCCCAATCTTCTGGGTGACTTGAGTCATTCAGGCCTTTGTTTGCCCTCTCCTTAAATACTAAAGCCTCCTTTAAATGTGTCAGCCGGTCGTGACTCCTCACCATGGTTTGTTAATTGCGTCCCAGTGACGTTGCCTGGTGCTGTGATGAGTAATGACTGAATAAATGAAAGGATTTTTATTTTTGTACCATGTCATAACATGGGCTCATCAGGCATGACTTACACTATGTGACACATTTTGTTAACATGAAAATAAGAATTGTTCTGGGGTTTCTCTTTCATTGTCATCAGGCAAATCACTGTCCAATCATCCCCAGCTGGAAGACACACTCCTAGAGTCTATATCCATCTTCCATCTTTGTGTTATTTTATTTCTGAATTGCGCTCCATCTGTTGGATATGTCAAATACGTCATAAAGAGCCTACGAATTTGCAAAGACAAACTCATTTAGACAAAGAGAAAGACAATGGATGTCAGATTTGATGAATTCTCCTGCTGTGCAGATTCACATTACTTGTCGCAACACTTCTCCTTTAGTCATTTTCGTATTTATGATTTATGTCTCTGCTCCCACTTTTTCGTTGCTGTCAGACTGCATTAGGCCAGTTCTGGGTTAGACATCCATACAATGATAACCGGTCTCCATTACCAGCAGTTACCTAATTACACCATCCTCACAAGGCCTGTTAGCCAGGGCACAATTACAATTTGCAATTACGGCCTAAAAGGGATGTCACATTAGGTGTTACTCAGAAACCTGCAGAGGTATTGATTACAGCTCATTAATCACAACACAAAACTACTGCTGCATTTTGTAGCTGTGTGCAGAAAAAGAGTTGCAGTTGGAAAAATGATGTGCACTTATAATTTGTTCTTAAAAAGATGAAAGGCTTGAAAGTGGGGTTGGCTCGTCAGGATGTGTATGGTTTGAGGGTATTTCTACAGGGAAAAGAGTCTGAATTGGAATATGAGAGATAATGAGAAAAGATTTTTGTAAATCTAGGACACTAAGCAAGGGCAGGCTTCACCAGAGATCCTACAATCTAAAAATTATCCAGGCAAACTTAGTAAAATTAAAGAATCTTGCAAAAACAAGTTACAAAAAAGTTTCATATGTAAAAGCACGTTAATTCGTTAACATGTTAATTCTCAAACATGTCTAACACTGATTGCCCTTCTGGGTCTTAAGGATGGTGAAAACCAAAACACAGAAGAAAGAGCTAAAGTGAAATTCAATTTTCTAAATTAGCGCCCACAGTACAGGGATTAGAGGCACAAAACAAGAGCGTACCCCAAATTACATATGTATACGTTAACAAACAAAGCCTCCTGGAGGCTGTAGGAATTATGATGGGAGCAAAGGAGGGAGGGAGTTACCAGTGTTATTAAGTGATTAAGTCCTTGTACTCTAGCAAAGTAGTTATTTGAACCCAAACATGATGTTTTCCTAAACCTAATCAAGTGGGTTTTGTGCCTAAACCCAACCAAACATTAACCATGTCACATCATGATACTGATTTGTTTTTAACAGTAATTTTCACGGGAGACTCTTTCCTGTATTTCTCTTTATGTGTTTTTCATTGCCTTTATTACTGTTTCTGGCACTGTAGATCGTGTTTAAGCTCTACAACTCTACCCGGAAAACTAGCATGCATGTGACACAGAAAAGAGCTTAGCAGGCATGGTGATAAGCAACATTTTTTATTTGGAGTACTTGTTGCACAAACATGTTTTGGAATGGCAGTTACGCAACAGGTTTCCAGCTTGGTGCTATTCCTCGGACTAGAACACATCCCGGCATGCAATTGGTGAAATATATCTGGGCAGGTCGCTAATTTTATGTGTTTTTATGAACCATAACAATCCAATCTTAAAAGACACAAGGAGGTGGGTTAGTGGTTGTTGCTTCAGGTACCAATTTAAGGTTCTTTAGGGTACAGCTCATGCACCAAGCAAAAAGGTGATATTGGAAAATTCTGCAAATCCCATGTACAATGTTGTTTTTCTTTTCTTTTTTCATTCAGACAATATCAATGTGTATGTGCTTCCCTGACTTTCCCATGCCATCATTTTTGTCATACTATGTTCTGATTAGGAGTGTGCCAAAAAATCAATACAGATATCGATATTCAATATTCCAGCCCATCATATCGATACATTAAAAAATTATGGTTAGCTCAATGCTAACATATAATAATAACATTAACACATTTTTATGTGTCTTTTATAAAGAAATTTATTGTAATAATTTTTAATAGTTGCTCTATTGTTGTATATAGTATAATTTTAATTTAACTGAAAAACGTGTGCTGCAGAATTGAGCTGTTTTCTAACAGTTTGGATTTGCAGTGAATAAAGAGACAAAGCTTAACCTTTTCACAGGCATTTCGTATCCATAGTTACACAGCTATCGTTATGGATAATTTTAGGAGTGTCTAGCAATACACTGGTTATCACAGGATTGCTGTATTGTGATATTATTGGTATCGTGAGCCATGTATCATGCATTGTATTGTATCGTGCGGTGATTCCCACCCCTAGTTCTGATGTGACACCAACATCTTTTCTAAAAAGAGAGTTAAAAGACAGGCTCTGGCTTCCTGATTGAACGACCATCTGCTTCAGTCTCTTGATTGTAGGCATCCTGATAGTAAACAGATTAAACCCCTGACCCTGACCTTGCCTTTTCCCTCAATGTCTCTTGTCACATTCACATTCACAGATTTACACAGCTCCACATACACATATGAACACTTACTACCACACATATACCCATCCTACACACACCAACTGTTTGGTCTGAAGCTTGATCAGTCAGTCTGTCAGGTTTTGGGTTACTAAGCAACATCTCATCCTCCAGTCACCAGCCAACTGTCAAATAGTCTGTGTATATTGACATCTCTTGACAGAGACAAAATGGTCTCACAATGCTGGCAGGAGAATAGATGCTCGTCAGAATTAACTTCTGCTCCAGGCACAGTCAAATGTTCATAAAATGAGCAGTAAAGGCCTCAAAGTGTCTCTGATTAAGGGTGTGCTTTATTTGCATTTTACTGTGGTCACAATGTATTCACTGACTTGCCAAATTTTCATGGAGGATGCAAATGCCATCCCCTGAGGGCCAACGTGGGTGATGTGTGACTGGGGGGATCCTGTCCACTGCATTCTGCGTGAGAAAAATAAAGTGGTAGAAAACCAAGTGTGCAGCCTGAAGCAGTTGGCAATGTTGGCAGCACACACCCAGCAGTACTGAGCAAAAACCACTGCGTCAACAAAAATACAAGGCAACTGTAAACATGATGCTTTGTGGCCCATATCTCAGCAATAAAGTCAATTTCTTTCATTTATTCTTTTTCTCTTTTATATTTTTTAAAGTATCTTATAAACTAATAATCCAGCACAAAACTACAAAGTGAAAGAGAAAAAAGATTAGGCTAAAAGCTTAAAAGTTATACCCTCTGTTAAAAGTGAGATAAATGGGGGAAAATGTGTCAGCCATTTCTGGTTTTAATGGATCCTTTCCACAAAAAATTCAGTTAACCTATTCTGAAATATTGGGACTGCCTATTTATTTCAGAACTTTAGATGTATAGGCCTTATTTTAAGACTTATTTTAATGAATGTTTTTTTGTTAGTAATGAATATGCTATCTTCATAATTTTGCAAATAATCAATTGAATTCTACATAAATATTAGTTGGAGTGTAGAATGAGTGCAGCTTCATTACAGCAACAGTTTATTCAAAATTACCTTAGTTTGCAAGCTAATGTTAGCTAGTTTTGAAGTAGCTATATGTATAAAGTGGCTAAAGTAGCAGTAAAATAGCATTTACTCTCTTACATAACAGTCAATGTGTAAATGTTAAGTAAATGTGTAAATAGCTTGGAGGCAGAGGATATAAGTTGGAACACAGTATTGCCATATCACTATATTATCATTCATTTGGAGACGTGTTTCTGGCCACCTGATGAATATATGTCCAACATTCACTTTCTTTTGGTTCTTGTTATGGTATCTACTAACTCCTGAGGGAATATCTGGCTCTTTAGCTGCTAACTGCTACACTATGTTCACTAGCTAGTCGCTAGCTTTGTCTTTTCCATTGATTAAAAAAATAAATAAATTGAAAATAACATTTACATTTTAAATAATTGTAAAATTGAAGTTACTTCTTACCCTGCAGCATGTTATATTTCATTGTGTCTGCTACTTCTGTTTTTGTGTGCACTGAGGCAAATTTAGACCTTGAGTCTTACTTGACATTGCAGCGAGGTATTGAATCTTGAATAAAGTGCAACTGCACTGCCCTTTTGTTCACAGCTGAGTGCTATCCTGGAAGACAGTTGAAGTCTGACAGCTATTCAAAGTGTCTCACCTGAAAGACTGGGACTCTTGAACATATGGCTCACTCACAGCCACTGAACAAGCCCTTTCCTCTATTCTTCTGGAAATGTCAAGGCCTTAACTGCTAATAATATAAAATTGTAAGTCAAAGAATCTCTTTGTATATCTGTTCTGCTGTTGTGTGTGTGCATTTGTTTGTGTGAGCCAGAGAAGAGTACACTCTTTTTTCCCTCTAGTTGCTTGGACACCAGTATCGAGAGGACAACCGGTGTTCACACTGAGTGCCAACCCACCAAGAGAGATATACATGAGAGTTTCGGGGTGTTTATTTATGTAAGTTTTTATGTTTATCTGTGCAAAATGTGTTTTTTCTAACCTTCTTTTGCGACAGCCTGCTTTTTACATGCATCTTATTCTGTAATATTTCTAAACTTTTGGGCAAGTTAGTGTGTGTCTGTGTCAGAGTAGGAGATAGTGTTGTTTGCATGTGGAGACGCTTAGCAACATTTATGCCAGCATACGGGACCGTGGGTGTGGGACAGGGAGGGAGCGGGCACCAGGAGCAGACTGGTCCTGGTGGGAGGTAAAAATGTGTGTGTGTGGGGTTGTGACTTCTGTCTGATTTGGCAGGTTACTCAGATTTTCTAAACTACTAGTCAAACAAATCATTATTGAACATGTTAAATCTCAAATCTGGTCAGCTGCAGTATGCTGATATTATTCAGAAGAGGGGAAATGTTGTACGCCCACTGCTGTGCTCTGATTGCCTGCAGGATACTTGTGTCAGCATGGATATACCAGCCAGCATGGATGCTAAAGCCAGTGTGGAAGTGCCTCAAGGCTGAAATACATTATGCTTTCTTATAAATGAAGATTTTATTCTTGTGTCCAATCTGTATGGTGAAATACTCCAAGACTAAATAGTCAATGTTTTTATGGCTGCACCATCCCATCAAATGAAAATATATCTCCATGTACTGTATGTCATTTTATAACACGTTATTCTTAAATTCAGCCTGACATATATTTGTATATTTGTTGTTTTTACTTGGATCTCCACTAGAATTCATAATACAGTTCTGCGACATTTTTTGGCTACAAAGCACGAGTATGTAGTGACTCTATGTGGGTAAAGACGTTAAAGTGAGAGTCAATTTGAAAAACTGTAAGAGAAAGTGCAGAAGAGCAACGTACTTTTGGTCCATTTCGATGGTTTTAGACGCTCTCATACTCTCACAATGAAAGGTTGATCAGGCTGTATCAGGATCAGGCTAATCATTTATTTGCATTGAAGTTTAAAATGTAAACACGCCAACAACAAAGTGAGCTAATGCTAAAAGTGCAACATCTTATGCTTGTTTAAGCATTAAATGTCGTAGTAAATGTTAAAGTAAATGTTTTTAGCAATGATGTCTGTTTTATCTAAACAGACATCAGCAGTGTCTGAACATGCATCATTGCACATCAACAAAGGCAGACATTCGCTTCCAAGGTTTGCACTACTGTAACTTTAGTAACGCACTTCTATTTTTATGATTGACACAGACAAAGTTTCCATCAGCTGCTGGTTTTACTCCACCTCCAACACCGTAAACTCCAGGGGATGCTGTCCCTACTACCTTTACATGGGCTTAATGATAATGCTTCATACTGTTGCCAACCTCAATATACTATATTATTCACTTCAAATTAATCTCTCCGTCTTTAACTGATGTTCAGTTTTATAGATCCTATTTTTTTTTATTCCTCATAGTTTGTTTATTTTTGATTGTATTTTCTTTTGCTTGACTGATGGGTATCTCAGTTGCACATTTTCTGCAATGCTTATGCTTGTATCGTTTCACTTCGATTATGTGCCACAACTAAAAACTGTTTAAAATCACATATCATAAAGAAAGAAGAAATTCTTTAGTCCCATCATCTCCACAGAGTGATTATGCTGCACTTATTATGCACATTTATCACTGTATAGTTATTAGTCAGACAAGCACATTTTCTTTTTTTCTACTGCCTTATTTAATTTCTCCCCTCATCTTCATCGTGCTGATTGTTGTTCCTTCATTTCCTCTTCTTCTAATGACTTTCCCTCTCTTCTCGATCTTTCATCTCTCACCTAATTTTCTAGTTTCCCATTACATATTGCACCTCCCTCCTCTCCCGGACTCTGTCTCCCTGCGATAGAGCCTTTAGATCTCATTAACACCTCAACTCAGACATGTCACATTCTCACCCTCTGCCATGGGTGGTGGAGGAGGTGACGCACAACATGCAGGCCTTTTGTCACCCTGCGGAGACGCACTGCAGGTCGCCAGTCTCCAACCAAAATCAATTCAATCATTGCTGTAAGAGGACAGCTTTTTTTAAACTCGATGCATTTGCATTTATTTTACATCTGCGTGATACATTTCAAGGGCTCTTTTACTAAACAAAACCAAAAAAATGTTTTAGCATTGACTGGGACTGATGGATGGACTATTCATTTAATTTCACCTCATGAAATTGTCTATATGAGACATCTTTTTTGATGAAGCGAGCTGTCGACCTTCAAGTCGCTGTAGCAACTGCACACACATCCCCCCCCCGACAATTACTCGACACAAACCATACAGATGCTTGTTATTACTCATCTTGCTTGAGTCGATTTGAACAGAGGGTAAAGGGGGGATGAGGGGGAGAACATGGACTTGAGTAATAATGCACTAGTGGTGAGGTTTATTAGTGCAACTGCCAGAGGAGGGTGCTGTTTACATAGGAGGTACAACAGTTAGGGGGTCACTCGGCCACATACATGCACCACACTGACACAGACATAGATATGTGTATTTATATGGAGACAGTATCAGCTTTTGCTTTGGGAAATGTCAGCTCTCAGTGGCAGTGAAAGTTTTAAAGCTTATTCTCCATGATGATAGATTTTAGACTTGGTGTGTGACATCTGCATGTATCTCTGTGTCAAGTCTTTTCCACTCTCTGTCAGCATGAACTCTGGTGAGTCTTTGAAAAAATGTCTAATCCTGCAGTGGTCTGCCATTGCTTCAGCACTTCTCATAATATTTGATACAGAGTTGATAAGTAAGTAACCCAAAGCCTTTCAGTCAGCTTGTCACCAGACTATTCTTGCACTTTCTGACATCTGAGGAAAGGAAATCTTTGTTTAAGGCATACAAGCATGCAGCACCAATGAAACAAGCATAATGTATTATGTGATATTATGTGAGGTGTCTATTTTCCTTTAATTAGCTTTAATGTTGGTACTTATTCTACACTGTCTGGTGGTACTTATTTCACACTGACACTCAGTTTGTTCCAGCTGTTTATTGAGGCCATGATGTATAAGCAAAGGCAAAGCAAAGCAAGTGCAAGTATTTAAGTTCAAGTTTAATTGTATTGTTAATTAAACGAGCTGAGATTGTTCTTGTTTCTTTAGGATGAAGGCACAAAGAACACACACCAATTCACTCAATGCAAATTAACACTGAGTGAAATATTCAAACCCAAGACTATATTTTTCCATGTCTTGTGAATCATCTTATACACATTTCCCCAAGATTCACCCAGACATATGTGGTGTCTTTGAAAAGTCTGGGATATCCTCTAAATATAAATACTGTATATTCCCTGTGAAAATATGAATATGTGGGCTCAGTTTTTTCATTTGACAGGCTGAGCAGTATGCTGGATCTGGAGAGGCTCTGCCAGGTCACAGCTTGGAGACACAACAAAAAAAGACAAAAAATTTAAAACAAACAAAAAATTAAAAACTGAAGAAAAAAAATTAAATTGTTGAAAATGTGAAAAAATTTGTTGTAAAGTAATAAAATAAAGAAACATTTAGATTCAGATTCTTGTTACCTTATTGTCATTGCACGGAAATTGAATGCAATCCTGACGGCGCATTAAATCCACAATATAATAAAACAACATGAACAGAATTAGAGTTTTAAACTAAGAAAAGAAACTATATAAATAAATATGAAAATATGATATTTTTGCATGCTATTTAATGTGACTAAATAGGAGCATTAATTTATACAACTAAATCAGTCACACTACACCATTACCTCTTAGTTAAGTAAGGCAGTTCAACAATATCAACACATCAATGCTCAATTCTACAAACCACACACTAGGAGAGAAATATTTTAAAATCTGAAAGCTCACACTATAATGATGCCCCGTCTGTGTAGTAGAGACCCTCGACCAGTGCCCAACACCCCCCACACACCCTCACTGGCATCTAAATAGGCACACACACTGTATGACCCACCATGCTGGCAGGAGAAGGCTGATTATATTACACACTGTTATTAATAGCCACCCTCTCCCCTTTCTCATTGTAACTAATAGCTGAAATGATCTCAGACTGTCTCTGAGTCGCTTTGCTTACATCTCTCTTACCCTCTCATTCCATGTTTCCACCTCTTTTCTCCACTGAGATCAGGTCTTCCAAAACACACTCCACATGCACGCCTGACATGTGCAGAAATTTGACTTACTGTTGTTCCACATGACAGTCACCATCCACGAAAAACACACCTCTTTCTTCAACCAAACACAGCAAACTGTCATAAATGTTGTCAAGTTATTTATGACAGACCAGAAATTACTGTGTCCAAACAACAATAATCTTATGACAGTATTGCTCATGACAATCTGTTTTTGTAATGAGACAGTAGTTTTCTGATGCGTGATTTAGGTTAAAAAATGTTTGTGATTGAAAGTTATGTCAGGTTGATACACTGTGTATTTTTAAGCTAATAGCAGTCAATTAGAGTACAGTAAACATGAGGTAATGTTATCATTTTAACAACAGAAAATGGCAAATATTTCCAGTATTCTTTCAAATCCTGATATCAGTTTGTATGAAGGCATATTAGGGCCCCTGCAGGTAAAACAAAATGGGATTATATTCGGAATTGAAGGCTTTATTCCATGTTTTTTTCTCCCATTCATATGTTGAGAAGTAAACCATCTCCATGAAAACTGAGTAAACTGTATGGGTTTCTATAAAGAATGTTTTTACAAGTGGGTCCCCATTTTGTTTGTACCGTGCTTTCGTTTGTTTTCAGTTAACTCCAAACGGCACCTTTAACCTTCAAGCTCATCAATGATTTTATTGTTATATTAATGATGATATCTTTTATTGACACTGACTGGTGTGTTTTTTTTAACACGTGTGCTGATAATAATACAATAAAGTAGACATATGGTAAATTCATATATTGTAATTTCTTTTTTAACTTCATTCAAATATGCACCACAATACTCAATTGTCTTTGATTATGGCTTGTAAAAAAGTGAAAAGTTTGTAGTGAAAGTCATTTTTCATTGAACTGTGACTTTACCAAGACAAACATGATGCTTGTATTTTCTTTAGATGTTCAAACAAGTGAGTGCAAAACTTTTCATTTCTCTCTGTCCATACGTGCCTACAGAGCACATCGACACTCTGCGTGGATGCCATGTTGTTCACAGTGTTGTTCCACAGAGGCCTTATTTTTAGCAAGAGTCCGACTCCTCTGCAAAACTTAATATGGAAATGGCATCTTGGAGCTCTTCTTTCCTCAAGCTCTCATCGTACATCCACCCATACCTTATGTCCTCCAAGACACTGAGCTGGTATCTGTAGCTCTCTAAACACCCAACACAACCGCTGTCCCTTTTCATAGCCACAGCTTCAGACAGGTGGTCGTATGTCCTAAGCATGGCCCCTCCCATGTTACCCCCACTACTTTTTTGGCAACCCCTCTGGCTTGTGCATGGCTCTTGGACAAGTGGGATCAGCGTCTGGCCTACTCACATAGTGATTTGCGTCCCCAAAAGGGCCCCACCCCCTTGCCTTGGCCAGTGGCGTCAGCAAAACCACGTGTATCTCTTTTTTAAAGGGAGGGTTTCACTCACAGACCCGCTCTTCTCTAGCCAGTGGGGAAAGGAAGCTGACTTTGTTCCTAACTCTCCCTGCTTGACACCAACTTGCATTGGGGACAAACCTCTCAAGTGTATTTTCCCCCCTTCAACCATACATCAACAATTAAGTTTCTGAGAAGAGGTGTTCTTGCGACCACCAGGTGACAATAGCCATGAAGTGGGGCTGGGTGTTTTTGGCGGTCTTCCTATCCTTGGGGACCCTGTCCTGGGGAGAGAAGGGCTTGGAAATCCCCGAGTATGATGGCAGAGACCGCGTCCATGAACTCAACGCCAAGAACTACAAGTCTGTCATGAAGAAGTACGATGTGATGGTGATCTACTACCACAAAAATGTGGATGGGAACCGCAGTGCCATGAAGCAGTTTCAGATAGAGGAGCTGGCTTTGGAGGTGGGTCTCCGCCAAAGCATGACAGTGGATGGATATGTGGCCCATGTGGGGGAAGGGTCACAGTGTGAAGAGGGAAGGGAAGGGTTTCACATGGGGCATTTGGCTACAGTTGGGGATTCCGAGATACAGTCTTTGCTTTCACACTTAGGGTTTCAGATGAGTGGGATGGCGGCTGTTGACAGGTGAGGAGGAAGGCAAACAGAACAAATGGAAATCATGGGGTGAGATCAAATTGAGGGATCATGGACCCTTCAAATATGGCATCCTGCCCAATGTGACTAGAAAGATACTGACCTGAAGGAGGCAGGTTGGTGAATGTGGGGACAGGAGGAACAAGATGTACTGATAGGAAACTATACACAAGAAAGTTGTGTATGGCAATTCATGGAAGAACACATATTGTTCCTGCTGCCTGATTATCAATCAAGTTGTGATTGGGTCAGCTTGTCTTGACCCAATGGATCTAAAGAATACAGCAGCATCTGAAAAAAAGAAAAATGAAGGGATTTTTAGTAGAATTAATAATAATTGGACCATGCTTGCTCCTCCAACACCTTTACCATGTCATGCCAGGATTGGGGCGACAATTTTTGCAACTCTGAAACAGACAATGAACGCATTTGTGGAGATAGTGTCTGAAATAACGTCTTGCCTGTCTTTAGGATGGTAATCTTTTCATCCTTTTCACAATCCTACATTTGTCACATCATATCTTGTTAACAACAAAATAACATAATATTCTGTCATGTGGACATAACAGAATATTTTCAAATGGTCCATTGATGTGCTGTGATGTTTGTCAAAGAGCAGGACAACTTGTTGCGCACATCCTAAGAGTTGCATTGTTGATTCGGTCTGCAGATATGATGCATCATATTTACAGCTAAACTCTCTCTATACGCTCTGTAGTGAAGAACAGGCCCGTGACCAGTAGGTGTGCAAATCACACTGGGGCAAGCAAACAAGTCTTTTGTCCTTAAACAGCTATTGCTGGGGTGCCTTTGAGCCAGGCACTTACACTTCAATCGCCCCAGTGGTGCTGCTAATCAGTTGGCCGTAGAAAAAGAGTACCGTAGAACTTTGATTAATATCTCAGGCTTTTATTTGCTAAAATCACTGAATTGACCATGCCTATATTTCGGACAGGCGTCCATATGGGACAGGCCTTTATTTCCTCTTGCACAAAGCTGAAATAGGCTACTATGAAACAGTTTATTTATTTCAAGCAGTACGAATATTACTTGTATAAAAATGATAAAATAATATCAAATACACATCATTCATTTGATCTAGCTCCGACAGATTTTGTAGGCAGCAACTTAACGAATACCGACGACACCCGACGACACAGTGCAGGAGGAGAAAAGTGTTGCAGAAGTTAGAAGACAGAGAGCGATGGACTTCACATGACAGGATTCATAAGTTGGATGAATTTTTATGAAAAGCTGTTTTGATTCTTTTGATCAGTGGACCCTTCCAGACTAAAGGAACTTAATAGGCTAATCAAAGAACTTCCATAAAAACCAGACCAGGTGTTTAATGGAGACCTGCGTTTATTTGTCGAAATGTGTTCCCACACACCAGGCCAGTAAATGGGGTAGGCGTACGGTATGCATGTTCTGGGAATTCTTACCGGATAAATAAATCTAGAAGACCTTTTGCCAGCCCGGCTCACAGCTGATGCACCTGGGCTCCACTGTCAGGCAGTGTATTCACCTCACCAAGCCCCTGCATGTCAGAGCAGCAGTGTCTTCTTACAGAGACACAGTGTACCTTACACTAGCCTCCATAAGTCACCTCTGTAAATAGCCCAGGAGAGCCCTGCATGCTTAGCAAGAGGCTAAAAGCCCTCCAGGGATAGACAGAGAGTTTAGGGCCATATCTCACCTCAGCTACTGCTCGTTCAGCTCTCTCAGGCAACACTGTTTTGTTTTGTATTACTACACACCCCTCTGGGTGTAGGTTGAAGTCCTAAACCATCATTTACACACGTAAGTCATTGGATCTGATCAATTTCCTATCGGTGCTGCCAAGTTGTTCTTCTTGGCTTTAGAAAGCGATGCCTACTGGAGCAGGTCCCTGCTGGACTGGTACTCTGTTACTGACTTCCTGCCAGTTGTAACCATTCAGCCAATTGGGAAAGAGCACAAGAGGTGTTCAGAGGGGATGCTTAAAATAGCTGGCCATTACCACCTATGAATCAGGAAGTATGAATTATTAAAGTGCAGAGCTCTGGGAAACAAAGCTTAACTGCCCTTGATTAATGTTTGGACCATAGAATGTGTCATTTATCTATGCTTCTAGTGGAGACACCATACTGTACATTTAAGTTATTTATAAAAACAAAATGTCAGAACGTTTATTACATTTATTTGGCCGTATCTTAATTTGAGCAAAATCAGTTTTAGTTTTCAGTCGACTATACTAAATTTATATTTCCTATGACATGCTTGAGCTGACAATTTTAAGATTTTCACCCATAGTGGTTTCTTTGTATTTTTACTTCACTTCACATAGGAAAATAAATGGTCTTTCTTCATTTTCAAACCACAGCTTCCTCTTTGATACGCTGCATATGAATAGAAACAAAATTAGTTAAATTTAGTCTAGAGAAAAATCCTGTAGGCGTTACCACAAATAGATCATGAGATAGAGATATAATAGAGAAGTGTTTGATTTATGTGTACAGCCTGAAAATAGGTATTATAAAGTATCACAGGATCATTACATGTATTATATCCTGTAAAATACACACATGACCAAGCATAATATATTTAGGAGTACAGCTCCAATTTGTATTGGCGGCCTGTTCAGGGTGTACCCTGCCTTTCACCCGACGGCAGCTGGGATTGGCGCCAGCCCCCCGCGACCCTGTACGCAGGATAAGCGGTTGACGATGGATGGATGGAAAACTTCTTAAATCTATTTAGATATATTCAAAACTATACTGCTGTCAACTTAGTTTTATTTGTTTCTGAGAAGTTGACCTTATGGTGATATGATGATAGCAGCAACATGCTAGGTTATGTTGGCATTGTGTAAATTCTGGTACTGTCTCCAGCGTGCTGCAAAGCTGCACAAAAGCTTATGTTAACATGTAACCTGTCATGACAGTGAGCTTATGTTAAAAGTAACACTGTTCATCCCCTGAAAATTAGGTGGGTATCCTGTAGGGTTGTTTTGGACTTGCAGTCGTTTAGGTTAATATAAGTTACAAAGATGTAAGTTACATAAGTTAACTTAGTTATGTTATGCAAGTTATGTAGCTCAAGTTAAAAAGAAGTCAACATTGACTGTTGGATTCACAAGGTCTCCTGGGTGTAAGTCCAGTGTTTGACCAATCCAACCACCCCGCCCAACCCCACCCCCTTTCCTGCCTGGAATTTGAGTTATTTATACTAGGTCTACTTGAACAATGATGCTAAAAAGGGAACATAATGCGTTAAAAAGTGATGACAAGGGATCTTGACCAAGTGTCCATATGTGACGACTTGGAAGTGAGGCCGGGTTGACATGACCACATTAGTGACACATCAGCGAAATAGTCACCCTGTCAGCCCTAAAATATATCCAACATGTCACCTTTGACTCTGGCTGGAGTTATATTTCTGTGAAAAAGAATCCAGTGTATCCTCACTGCTGTAATATTTTAACTCCCCTGTGGTGACCGTGAGTTGTGAATGGGCAATACGTTAACGTTAAAATGGTTTTGCTTGTTTGTAATAGTCAATGAAAGAGGTACATGTAGTGTCACAAAACCTGCAATTGCTGAAGGTGAATGGTGACACTGGTTTGCATGCAGGCCAGAACAGATAATAGTTCAGATATTTTGGCTTTGTATGGGAATGTGTTATGGATAGGTGAATGAATAAATAAATCTTAGTTAAATCTACAAAACGAAAAATTCAGCACACAAGGAGGTGGTTTGAATGATCGAGGGAGCAAACAGCGAATGTGTCAGAAGAGTAAAGATAGTGGTAGGTTATAATGGCCAATCTGAACATCTGAATAAATAGGATTGGATGTTACTAGTCAGCTGACAGCCACACAGCTGGTGATTGTGAAGCTGGTGAACACTATGCTTCATTTCATGAGACAAACTTGAATTGGGGGAGCAAACACATAAAGGTTGTTATCATTATTATTTTCTTCATTTAAAACTTAACCTCTAGGGCTGCTCATGAAGTCCCCCCAAATTTTTTTAAAACAGTGAGAAATGCCTAATTGTTTTTTTAGAATAGTTGCTGATTAATGTTCTGTCAGTAAATCGACTGATTGTTGCAGCTCTAAACCATATTACATCCCTTTTACTTCCAAGTAATTTCCATGATGTCATCAAACCTGTGTTGTTATTTTTTTTGGCTTCACCAACTTAAGTGTATTTTCATTCAAAAACATAATTTCTCCCTCCAGAGCAACTGTGTAATCAAGAAAGTTGCTACAGTAATCCAGTATGTGTGCTTGAACTTTACCTGAAAAATAAGGCAAAACATTCAAACAGGTTTTTTTTTAGAAACATTACTAATATATTGAATATTAAAAATGTGATGTGAATTACTTTTTTTCCCTTCAACATTTGTTGATATGGAGGTGGCATAGTGATAATTTCATGTATAGCAACAGGGTTTAATACAGCTCTCACCATGCAATTCCATTTATTATCCAGGAGAGTAATAACAGGTGTCTCACATTCAATCAGCGCAAAGTGACAATCTGTTTAATGAACTGGAAGCACATTCAGGAGGCATGAAATAGATTTGACAGTCCTGATGCGTTGGTCTTGAAATAAGTCCACCTCACCTGCAGCACTTTAGCCAAAAATATCTCTCATTATTATGACTCACACCAAATATTATGAAGCAGAAGTCGTCCGAAGATATGACTAAAGACTGGCAGGCAAAAACAGGCAGGGTACAAAATTAGCAACCATACACCAAAGGCTGTGACGGAATGAATAAGGGGTACATGTTGCACTAGTTAAATGGATTAAAATCATTAAATTTGAAATATGAAAAGTATATATCCACATCTAATTTGAGAATACATTATACACACCCCTGCGATGGATTGGCGACCTGTCCAGGGTGTACCCTGCCTTTCGCCCGATGTCAGCTGGGATTAGCTCCAGCCCCCCCGACCCTGTACGCAGGATAAGCGGTTGACGATGGATTGATTACACACACCTGGATGGCCGAGTGGTTAATTAAGGTGTTGGATTTAATATGTCCTTGTGGGTTTGAACCCCAAAATATCTCTCTCTCTCTCTCTCTCTCTCTCGGCTTGTTTGCTGTCTGCATGTTCATTCTCTCTCTCTGGATGCTGACCTTTGGCATACTACATACTGTAAATGCCCATACTCTATCACTGCACAGAACCCAGCTCAGATTGCAGTGATCTTTCACTTGCCACTGTCGTTACCAGCACACCACCTATCACCCCTCTCCCCTCTCCCCTCTCCCCTCTACACACACACACACACACACTCCCCATAGACTATTCAGTAAAGTGTATGAAAAGATAGCAGTAGCCACACCTTACACCCTTTCCTTAATGCCATACTACACTATCTGCAAAAGCCAGAGGGACAAGAAATACAATTTCTAGAAAATAATTTTGGGTTGCAGCTTTATTTTACCATTATTATTATTATTATTATTAAAATCATTATCAGATAATGCATATTTAATGCTGTTATTATGATGTACAAAGGGCAAATTTAGTTATAATTTTTAAATGCACTCTTTTGGCAAGTTATGTACAAGTTATATTTAATTAATAAAAAATTAACTAGAATCTCCCTGCTGTTGCATGCCTCTACCAACCACTCAAGTTACATTTGTGGTGCTTTTGTTTTTTATCCTGGCATATTTAGATGCGAATCATCTCCATGGACTGTAGGCATAACTCACTCAGTCACAGGATGACGATTAGCACTAATTTATAGGAGTTACGGTTTTCAGTAATGGCCAAAAGAAAAAGTGTTTTTTCAAGACATTATGATGTTACAGGGAATAGGACAGACATAGGGTTGTCTGGACATAGGACAGACAACCCAAAAACATAATGCCTCCAGACATGGCTTAGCAAAAATGGCAGAGAACATAAAAGAACATAACCTACAGAATGATACAGCTAAATAAAATATATACCACTGCATAACTGTTCAGTGATGACAGAACTTGGCAAAGCCATGATCATTACATACTGTAATTGTCAAGACTGCATCTGACATACATAGAAATAGAAAACCCATTTACCTACACTGCAGGGTTTCACCTTTATGTAAATGCCACCAGAGAACTTACTTTGGCAGTTTGGAGATAGTTTCTGTATGAGCAGCCATAAATATAGAGGAGAATAGGAATTTTTGTGATCCCTTGACTTTTCCTCTTGAACCACCATGAGGTTGGCAGTCTTGCTTTTTAAGCAAAATAGGTAACTCAACAACTATTGGATAGATTTGCCATGGAATTTGATAAACAGTCATCTCATCCTCAGGATTAATTGTTATCACTTTGGTAAATAAAAGCTTTTAGACACCATCAAACCTGTCCAATCAAAATATACAGTAGGCTATCAGATATTGGCCAAGCTAATGATCCCATCAGTCCCAGCTGTACTTTGTGTTTAGAGCTGATTAACAAATGTCAGCACAATTACAAGCTGATGGAAAAAATGGTAAACATTATACCAGCTCAACATCAACATGTTAGCATTGTCGTGTACAAGCTAGCCATATTAGAATTTAGCTCGGAGCACTGCTGTTCCTCTCTACAGGCAGCAAAATAAGCCTTAATACTTTGATTATTATATTGCTACAAGAGACCCCATAGTACAGAAAGAAACAGTTAGTTACAGGGCCTTAAAGTATTCCTATAAGAGAAGAGCTAAAGGATTAGACTGCTCGAGGCAAGCCCCCAGGAAGTAATGCTTTGAAGCCAATTTAACATCACACGGTACACACCGGCCCAAAATGAATTTTTCCCATAAACTTACATTGTGAAAGCAGTGGCTGTAAGACAGTGGATTCCCAGTACCAGCGGAGCTGGGAACCCTATTGTAATCGTTCTTGTTTTTATTTTTATTTTTTTCTTCTGTATGCAAAACTCATACTGCAGCCTAGACGGTAAGGGCTACGGACACAAAACTCATAGTAGGTCCAACTCTTGCCAATGACCTCAGGCACAAAAATCCGCACACTTCTACCTCTAGGGGCGCTATAAGCAAGGTCAACGCGTTTGGGCTTGGAACTCCTACCTACGAAGGCGTATATTATAAACCTTATATCCACATGTTTGGGGGATCGACCTGAATCTCGTGGTATATGGGCCACGCCCATTTCCGCCTACACTTTTTTCACGCTACATCATGAAAACTGAACAATCTATTTTAATTAACTCCTCCGAAACTGCAAGTCCGATCGACACCAAACTTGGCACGGACCATCCCTGGACCAAGCTGATGAAAGTTTGTAGATGAAATTTTGATCCAACCAAAAAACGGCCGAATTATAAGCTAAGACCTTTTTGTGCAAACGCTAACAACAGGATGTCATCTCAGATCTTATGTTTGCAATGCCCGATCTACACCAAACTCGGATATCTCATCTGGGAACAAGGGCGGCTGCTTGCGCCGGGAGGCTTGGAACCCGCTTACAACTGCTTGCAGTTCTAGTTGTTTTTGAAATCATAACTCATACTAAATGACTCGTTACACTAACAGAATTGTATCCATTTGGTCTGATAACATTTGGAAAGTCTAGGAGAGCTGCACAATTAAATGGTTTTATCCCATTTCATGTTAGCGCATGGCTAAACCGGATGTTAGCGGGCTCGGCGGCGGAGGTCTCTAGTGTGCTTTGTCTATGGACTACAACATGTAGAAGCTATGCAAAAGATCAAGTTAATTTTCTACAACAGAAGTCAAACTGTTTTTGCTTCATGCCCCACTGGGCAGCTTTCATATGTGGTCCCTCCTGATACCTTGTCTCCAGCTCTCTTTACACATCCATGGCTCAAGGGCTGGTTTTTGTCCTCTTTTATCCCCCCACATTGCAAAAATGATGCTAATAAATGAGAAAGGTGACAGGTGCACACAAGGCAAATCCACAATAGCCTTATACAGTAATGTGCAGAGGTTTGAAAGAGGCTTCTGCTTTGTCTTTTCTTATCTCCTTATATCTATTGAGAGATCTGGGAAAAGGTCAGACTGTCGCTGTGGAAACCATTATCCAAACGAACGGTTGGAGCCCTCCTCCATTCACCGTCACAATACATTTCGTTCTTACATTTTTAATGGTAGTGGATAATATTGATGGTGAGAGAGAAAGAGTGGGGCTAATATTATATGTGCTATCTTAGCCAACATGCCTTTATCCTGCTGAACCACCTAAATTACTCAATGCTATGGCCACAGCTTGACGTTCCACTAGCATTTAAATAAAACGTAAAAACTTTTTAATTTAACTTGAGTCTAATTTGGGATTATAAACATTTTGTCTGTTTAATATTTAGAAATCACAGATAACTCCATATGAAATATTGGTTTAAAATATCACTATAGGTAAAGTGAAGGACTCCAGCAACCAGCTCCTTAAGTCATTACAAATTTTACAAAATTTATAATGGTATAATTTGCTACTTGACATTTCCCTCTATTAAGTGACACTTCTGTCAGGTTGTGTGCAAGCAACATCGCATTTTGATAGATCTCCTCTTACCCTCCTTGCACTAAATCTCGATCCCCCAATTAACATTATGAAAGAGGCGCTACATTAAGAACTAATTCAGATGTGATGTCATTAAATGTGACAGGATTTATCTTTAGATATGTCTTCAGTGTTATTTTCTAGGATTATGGCTGATCCAGTTTATTCTATGTCAAAAGCCACCTGTTGTTTGTTTCTCATTGAAATTATATAGTTTGTTGCTTGATGCGCGTCACAATATGGATCACCTAAGAAGTATTAAAAGTTTTTATTCAATAGTACTAAACTATCCCCAATATCTCCATTTTTTCAAAATATTTAATTTTATTATATATTTATATAATTTTTCAATCAAAATAGAAAGAGATCCATCTAATCAATCACAGGCATGACTGTGCCTATGTGTGTCAAGTAATGTATATGACCTGAGCATATACAGTAAAATATGATACTTTGATATTGCTTTTTCTTTTTGTCCATTTAGGAAGGTTTTTGTACAAACTGAATATGATGAACTGCAGTTTTAATTTTGATTTATTGTGCCCAAACTCTACCAGGCATGGAATGATCTCTTCATCCTTTCTGAGATATATGAATTGAGATATTTTGTAAGATTTAGAATAATGTTTTTTAGAATACAATCATGGAATAAAACCATAGACTGTATATAAAAAAACCCCATCTCTGCATATGAATAGTGTTGTGAAATTTCATAAGCAGCCTCTGCACATCTCATCTAGTAAAGACTTAATGGCTTTATCGTTACTAGTGCTCCATGAAGCAGCTATTGTACTGCACCTGGATCTGACATGTGGCTGCAATAATCAACTAACTCCCAAAAAATATGCTTCTCATCAGTATAGATAGATAGATTTTTGTAGTGTCCTCGGAGAGTGAAAGACTTTTAAAATCCTATCAACGTTTAGACATCATGGTCAACATGAACATAGTTTGTACAGCTCACTGAAGTCATCTGGACATATTTATAGGGAACTATTATTTAATGTCATCTGTCATCATTTGTCATCTATTGCTGCCAAAAACATATATAACCCAAGGGAGGTAGTACACTTTTACGCTACATGGGCAAGGCAAGTGAAAGATTGCCCACTTTACCATAGTTAAACTTAATTGTTTTTGTTTTCATAGCACATGATGTACCTGATGTATTTTTCAGAGCCATGAACTCCTTAAACAACTCGTGACAAAATCTTATAACCCTAAGGAAATTGGCCATTGCAGGAGGAGATATATAAGAGGATATATCTGTGCACAATATAATATAAATGGAATAAATTAATTGGAAGCAAACACAACAAAACAAAATTATCTCAAACAAATTTCAAGATGATAGCAAAATGAAAAAAGGTAAATAATATATAGTATTTAATGTATACCATTTAGTATTGCACTACACAAAGTTGGGGTTCTCTAAAGAGAAGTTTAAAAAAAGAATGGTAAAATTTGAAGCAGCAGGTGTTACATTCAGCCTCCTGGCTGAACGCTGGTGAACAGAAGTTAGGACCCAAATGCAGACATTGAGACGGAAACTGGAGAGTTGCAGAAAACATAGAAACTTACAGCTGGTTAGGTGCCAGCAGTCCAAAAGCACTAAGCACTCAAATCCAAAGGTCCAACAAAAGTATATATCCACAAGGGCACGAGAAACACTGGAGATACTAGAGACAAACACAAAATCCACAGATACATCCAAAGGAACATCTACAATGAACTGGCAACAAGTGAAAGATAGACAACCACTTAAATACACAGGTGAGGGAGAAACTAATTACAAACAGTTGAGACCACTAAGACAATCAAGGACAAGCACAGGAAGTAAAACATGACAAGAGGCACTCGGGCAGACTAACTACAAACTAAAACAGGAAGTAAAGCTAACTGAAACACTCAAGGAACAATGTCACAAAATGGAACATAACACAGACAACATAAGTGACTTGTTGATAAAAACCTACGGAAGTAAAGAACATAGAAACAAATACAAAACACAGCCAACCAACCCAAACCCATGACAAGAGGCTGAGATATCAAGCTACAAGCTATGAACACAGGATCCTACATTTCCCATAATCCAACACATTAGTATTTTTCATTAGACACCCTCTGTCCCCGTTAATGCCCACTTGTTTCAAACCCCACTGCTCAAGTTTTTAATGCAGGTTTTCTGTTATGAAAAGGTATCAAGGCCAAGCTGAGATAACCCTGATGATGTCACTATGACATCATCAGGGTTACTTTATTTACTTTGGAAAACTCCCTTCAGTATAATAGCGATATGTACCTGAAATCAAAATTTCATTTATTCTGTATTAGCAGAGGAGTCTCCTGTGTCCATAGACTTCGCAGCTCAATGAGAGACCTGTCAGAAGCTCCCAACAACAGGCCAACATTGTTCCTGTGGTGCATGGCAGAGAGCCTGTGTGCTGTTTCTGTCATGCTAATTTTATCCCAGCGACCTTCCCACTCGCCTCCACCACTCCTACCACAGTGATGACTGACTGTCTTCATATTAAAATTTGGACACATTTTCCCAAACAAACAAACAAACTGTGAAAACTGTATGGCTAAATATAAGTAGGAATAATGGGTTATTTTTTGGTGTAAATTTGGCATTTAAAAATTTATGCCAACAAGTCCTTCTAATTAAAAATGACAAAATACATCATAGAAGCATTTTCTGATCTGATGCCCCAGGACGATATCAATTGTCTTTGCCTTCCAAAACTGTTAAAAATAACCGAAAAAGTAAAGTTTTATAATGAGACAACGCTATGGTTAGGACTTGGTTAGGGACATCTCTGTGGTTTGGGTAATATGAGTACATTGGTAAGGGTAGAGGTCCTTCGTCGTCAAAAATAAATCCATGGCAAAGGTAAAGGAACGATCATGGCCATGCTTAAAAAACAACAATCTTGGCCCACGATAGGAAATTAAAAATGAACAGTAATCTACTGTGTGTGCCATGGGGCGGCTGTCAGGAGGTAGAGCGGGTTGGCCGTTAATCGGAAGGTCGGCGGTTCAATCGCAGCTCCCCCAGGCTGCATGTCGAAGTGTCCTTGGGCAAGATACTGAACCCCGAATTGCCCCTGGCAGCTGTTCCGCCAGTGTATGAATGTGTGTGAATGTTAGTTTCTGTTTGAGCACTTAGGCTCAGTGTATGAATGTGTGTGAATGGTGAATGCAGATGTAATGTAAAAGCGCTTTGAGTGGTCGAAAAGACTAGAAAGGCGCTATACAAGTATGGAGCATTTACATGTTTTGTTGAATGAATGTACTCTTGTGAAGGTACCATCTTGTGAGAATGCATTGATATAGCCTAAAATTTAGGATTTTAGATGTGAAAAGGTCAGCTGAAAATGGAAAAGATTATTACTAGAAGTTACTGGGAGTCACAAATACAGTCGTAGGAAACACGCAGTGTGTGGACACTTTCTTGTTGTACATAATTTTTTATGAATGACCCTGCTGTGCTCGCTATATACCTTAACATAACATACTGGTACTTTTTTCGGTGCTTTTTTCCACTGAATGTTGTTTTGTGCTTTCCCGCTCCTCCAATACCTGTATCAGTGGAAGTTTTCACATCACTTATTCATCGCAGAAAAATGTCAAGGAAATGCTGTAGATCAAGGTGCAACATAAAAAATTTAAATGGGAATTTTATGATGTTGAAAACTTGTCTTAGATATTATAAAGACAGCACCGAGAGTGACTGAAACATACTAAAACATTACATTATATACTAAACAAGACAACAAGAAAGGTCTCTTTTGTCCCGGATTGAATGTGCCCCTCAAAACAACTGGTCAAAAAAAAAAAATTGGTCTAAAACCGCCACTGAAATTTCACTTGCTTTTTTTTTCTAGCACCAGTGGCTCACTGAGATAAAAACCATCCTATGAATACCGACGCTCAGTTGACTGTTTTCTCTCATCAAATTTAAATAACGTCAATCAAATAACACATTTGCTTGTCCTGAAAAATGTGTTGCATTGGAACACCTGCAGGCTTTTATGTAACTCACAAAAACAAGCTTTTGAAATGCAGGCGAGATTCTGAGTTTACTAGCTGAGATTGTTATGGGACATGTATTATGGCTTATTGCTGTCAAAGTGAGTCATTCACAGATGGTCCCAGACACTTCTGGCCTCACAATTTGTTATGTTGTATTTGAGTCAGCTTGTGTGCCTGTAAGATTTCTAAAAGCTTTTCATGCATTTCATCACATCTCCCATGAGACCGTGTTGTGCTATGGAAAAGTGAAAATAGAGTTAAAGTTAAAAAAGCTGCTTTTAGATTTATAGTCTCTAAAAACAGTCATTCAGAAATCCAAAACACATCTGCTTTTAGCATCTTATTTCTGATCACTTCCTTCCAAAACAGTGCAGTAGATGGTGGCAAACCAGAGTGTGTTTTATACACTGTTGTATCTGAATTTTTCATGACCACCCCAGCGCAGTGTTACATAACAGCCTGGCGTAGCACGTCCTGATGTGTTACAGCAGTCATTATTAATTTACTATCTTGCTGGGGGGGAAGAGCTGGCTGAACTACTAATTTTGCACAGATCCCAGGACACTTGCTCATACAGGAAGATGGGGAATCTTGCTGCTTAGAAAACCTTTTAATGTTACTTCATTTTACAAATTCAGCAATTTTTCAGGTAGCGGACCAGATGTTTAAGAAGATTTGAGACAGACCATAGTGTGATTTTACTGCTTTTTTTGATGGCCGTATTACCAACTGGTTTATGTATGAGCTGAGACAAAATATATTTTTTTTCATACTGCACATGGCTGCAGCTCCTCTTTTCACCCTCAGCATCTTGTCTCTCTTTGTTGAGAGTTGCATGCAGTTCTTAGTTAAGGACTAATAGCCAATCAGAAGCAGAGAAGGGCGAGTCAGCAAACACATGCCTTTCAGCTGTACATGTTGCCAACCAGCTTGGCTGGAGCAAGAGTTTCAGAGTGGTGAGTTATTCATCCATAAAGTTCTAACTGAGCTCTGTCTCTACATCACAGTAACAACTTTATGTCCACTGACTGCCTGGAGGGTAGCTGGTGTTTGGAATGGAGAGAAGGTGTGTGCTGCAGCTCAGTGTTTTTCCACCAGTGTTTTTAGAGGCCGTGTCCGAGTAGCCGCTTGGCGAGCGTTATTTAAGGCGCATTCAGCTTTCTTCCCTGTGTCATCGCAAGGATGAAAGGGAAGTGGCTGGACTACAAACGAGCTGTTTTCAAGCAGTTCAGAGCAGAGTTTTCTGTGGGAGATGGGAACTCCCTTTGGGCTGGACTTTGGGCTTTTTCACTTTGCAAACCTGTTACATGCACAAAAATGTATATAACTCAATAATGGAGAGGGAAAAAGCCAAAAAGCATAATACCACCTCTTTAAGGCGTTGACAGCCCCCGTAGCCCCTAAATCTTACCCTAACCTTCACACGGGTGAGGAAAGTAGGTACCTGGTGGATAAAAGGAAACAGGCAATGAAGGAGCCTGGGGAAACAGACGAGGGACAGTGAGGCAGACTGTGACCCCTGTCCTTTGGGTTCTCACTGAGTGACTTACATCATAAGGTGACGCACACATACAAATGTGTGACTCATCAACTGTTCAGCTGTTCACATAAGAAACACACATGGAAACAACCAAACAAAAAGATCAATGACAGAAAAGGGTACTGGATAGTAAGTTCTCTTACATTAATGGTTTAATCAGTCCTTTTCAAAGTACCAGGAAGGGTGAATGACACTGTAGAGGGAGAGAAGAAGGACAGTGCTGGGTAAAAGGATAAATAAAGATGAGGCTAATGCCAAGTTGTATATGGTTTACACAGACAGGATACACCCAAATCTTTCCAGATCTGCAAGCATTGTTATATATGACATAATATAATTTCAAAGCATGAGTATTGAAGCCAGAAAGTGGTTCTGCATAACTCAGCCCATACTAAACACATTATATCTCTCTTGAATTACAAAACCAAAAATATGTGACAGTGTCAGGGGGTATGATTTAAAGTTTTAGTTTTTAGTAAACATTTAGTGTTGAAGACAAATTCTGTATCTTTTGCACATGTTTTTCTTTGTCCACTTGAGTCAATTACAATACTGCAATAGTCTATTCACAGGGCTTTGAAAAAAGGCTATTCAGCAAATCCACTCTATTCAGAATGCAGCTGCCAGGGTCCTGATGAAAACTAGGAAATATGACCACATTACACCAGTTCTAAAATCCTTTTAGTGGCTACCTGTCACTCAGAGAATTTACCTCAAAATATTACTGCTTGTCTACAAATCTGTGGCTCTAGGCCCAAATGTATCCCTGAAATGCTTACTGGCTGTTCCAAGAGTCAGAACAAAACGCGGTGAAGCAGCATTCTGTTATCATGCCACACAGACCTGGAATAATCACCCCGTTGATATAAGACAAGCTCAGACTCTGACCACTTATAAGGCAAAGTTTTACTATTTAGCACTGCTCTACCAAGTGACAGCTAAAGCTATGTTTTTAAATAGCCTTATTTTTTTTATTATTTTAAAAACGTTATTAATTTCATTAAATTGTGCATTTCAGTGTGTGTGTGTGTGTGTGTGTGTGTGTGTGTGTTTGTGTGTGTGGGGGGGGTGGGGTTAAACAGTATAAATGTTAGTGGTACAGACATCAATGAAAATAATGTTACTAATTATGATAACAATACTAATGACAATAAATGGCTAATAATAATAATTGTGGCAGCAGATGTGAGGCAGGAACATGAGGGCAGTAAACCCATGTCCTTGCCTTGCCTTCATTGATTGGCAGCAAGTCTTTCAAGCCACGTTTACTCTTCCTAACTCAGCACAGCCTAAGATTCTTCCAATATCTATAACTAGTTACATGTAATTTTGTTGGAAATTAATTACAAAATAAATGTAACTGTAATCTATTCCAGTTTCAGGGAAAAAATGTTATGAAAATGTTCATGTTTACATTGGGGGTTATATCGGAACATTTTCTGTAATAAGCTTGGCTATATGTTGAATAATAATAATTTTGTTGCTTTGCATGTTTTTAATGTGCGCAATGTCTTCCAATGCTATTTCCAGTCATAGCCGTTCAGTAAAGTTTGATGCTATTCTGATGCTTTTGATTGGTTCTCATGTTTGAATTTGCAGCACCATATTATAACAGTTACACTAATATTAAATTTTAAATAGGGTAACTTGTAATCGGTCACCTATTACATTTCCAACCTTCCCAACACTGTTCATATCAGACTTTGTCCATTGTTGGTCTTTGTTGAAAGGAAAAATAATAACATGGCTTTGCATCCACCTCTGTCAGCAATGAGCTGAAAGTCCAACAGCAGTTATTTCCTCTCATTACTTGTGTGAACAGTTTACAATAAGATTACTAAGTGTAGAAATCCAACAGATTCATAAAGTCAAGAGGTACGCTGTTAAATGAATGTGTCCAGTATGCCTTACTTTCCAAAACTAAGCTAATCTCCAACTTTTGCGGATAATGACAAATAAGCAGGTACAGAAATTACCTGGGTTGATAGTTGCAAGTTGGAAAGCTGTTATGCATGTAGGGATGAATGACATGTAAATGACTGTGATTTATCATTTGTTTCTTTGTTTGAGAGGTTTTTGTTATCTGAAATGTCCTGGAAAGCCTGCTGATTTTTTTTAGGCACAGTTACTTCACAGTAGAAAAAGCCATTTGTATGTCATGAGAATGGAAATATCTTGAAATATATCCATGTGCTAAAGGGTGACTTCTGAAATCTTGGCACCTGGGGAAGGAATCATTCATCCAACTCAATCAAACATCAACACAATACTGCCATCTTGCAGAATAGACACGCACAGATCAGGCAATTACATTTGTTGATCCTGGTCACAATCATCAGACAATAACACCACACCATGTTACTGACAAATGGGAGCGATAATTCTGTATATTTTTGCAAAATTATGAGGTTTTGGAACATACTAAGGATATAAATGGACAGAGGGGATGTGGATTATGTTGCAGGAGTGATTCAAATGTTTATGCAAACCTGTTGCTATGAAATAGGTCACTGATGAAATCCTTTGTAACTTTTTACACTTGTGTCAGGTTGAATTTGTCACTTAGAATTTGTAACTTTTAGGTAGATGTTTGCCATTCCTTACACTCACGTCAAGTTACTTTTTACACTTGTATCAGGTAGAATATCCAGGAATGGTTCAAATTGTTTATGCAGACTTTCGTCACCATGAAACTGGGTTACTGGTGGAATCCTTTGCACCATTTTACACCTGTGTCAAGTGGAATTTGAAACTTGATCTACTGGGGTTTCAATTGTTCTGTACCTCATGTGTATGTTGTTTTGGACTAAAGCATCTGCCAAATGAACAAGCAAAGGTGAAGTAACTTTTTTAAAATACAAGCTGACCACAGCTACTGTCCTCTGCAATTAAGAAAGATACAATCTTTTCAGAGACACTGTTCAAGCCAAACAGGGGTTGAGAGTTTGATAATCCACAAATAGATATTCAGTGGAGTATTGCTTTTAAGTCCAACAGATGCAGCAAAGAGAGAACAAATCAGAGACTGGTAAGTTTAGGAGGGTGATCCCCATTGAAAATGAAAACACTCTGAAGACATTTCAGACAAACATGTCTTACTGGGTGGCAATAACACCTGCCACTCAATTCCAATTAAACCAAAGTAACCAATATATCGGCTAACCTGCAGCAAGCAATGTAGAATAAGCATGTGGGCAGCTATGTTATGATGAAATGTGACCCCTCTGCTGCAGTGCGAACCTCGTCATCTTCTCCTAACTCATCATTTGGTGTCACAGCAAAGTGCAGCAGGGACCCAGAGCACGTTTTTGACAACTCACCATGGCACTCTGCCCTCATCTTGTGTCACCTGACAAACTGACACTGACTGGGCAGTGGGAGATGGAGCCAAGCGATTACACTGCTGACCTTTCGCTTGCACTCAGATTTCTAGATGGGTTCGGTGATAGCAAGAGAACAGATGAGGAAGGGTGAAGGGTTGCTAGTTAGGACAAATTATACAGATGGACACGGAGAGTGCGAAAGAAAAGAGGTAATCATGAGAAAGAGTGAGAAAAACACCAGTAAGCAGAAGCCAGAGATGTTGGAGTGAGGAAAAAAAAACGATAGGAGGAGATGATGGCTGTGGAGTGTAAACTTATGTTTCAAGTGCCTTCTTCCATTCATCAACCCCGCCTGCCTTCTCTCCTCCCCCTTCCAAACCCATTTCTATATGTTACAGATATTAGCTTTCTTCCTCAAAATGCTTTCTTACATGCCTTATTTAGCTGTGGGACCCCTTGCTTTGCTTTCCGCCCCACTGCATGCACCCATAGCTTCAGCTCTTTTATAAATACCCCAGTGTTACTAATATGGCCAAACCATGTGGTGACAGTTAGGGGAACACAGGATGAGCTTTGGGGAATAGTTTCTAAACTGGAGAATGTAATCTGGCAAGTCACTTATGTTATAGTGTTGTTGGTGTTGTCAGAAGACTGCTGACATGCTTCCACTACTCTGCAATAGTACAGTGGGTTTTTTAATGTGTTTGTAAGAAAACCTTGTGTATGGTGTACACAAGAACATGTACAAATATGAAAAATTACATTCTGATTTTGTCATCCCCAATTCCGTGCAGCACAATCAGAAGTTAAAAAAGTAATTTGTGTTTTGTGTGTTGTTATTTAATCCCTGGCGTACGCTGCACTCAAAATGATTCAATAATTGTTTCATTTCTTGTGTTAAGTCCTATTCACACATAGCTAGCATTACCTCAGGACTTCATGTGAAGTAGGAATTGACGTCTGTTACTTTCTACAGTAAAAACAAAATCTGTTTAATTAAAATTTACTGACTAAATCGCACTTTTGAATATGATGGAAATGAAACTTAAAATATAAACATTCCCAAGACATTTGTATTATTTCTGTTAAAAGAAAAAGAAAAGCTGAGGGTGGGTAGCGAGCAGCAATCAGAAATTTTGACAGATGACTTTTGTGCTTGTTAAAATATTGAGGGAATTTTGAGGTGGAATTTTCCGTTTTGGATTACAGACATGGCACATATGTGCAAGATTAAGCAAACCAGCTGCATTTAGTACAAATAACATGAGGTCCTCAGATAATGATAATTCCTTAACACTTTAGTCCCCCTATTTAACATTATATAAAACCTTAATAAATGGTTAATAATCCATTATAATGTAATTAGAAGCAGAAATAAGTTTATTGTTGTATGTGTTAACAACTTTAACTCCTTCTGTGGGAAGCTAAGAAAGCAGACTGCTGTATAAGCAAGACCAGTTCAAAGTGTTTTACAAAACATAAAAGCAACATGGGGCAATATAAAAACATAATACATAAATACAATATAAAAAAGAGTCAAATAGAAAATAAAAGCACGATAAAATAGGACAGACATGCCTCAAATTTGATTTAATAAGAGCTGCAATTTAATAAGAACTAAGAGTTGCAGCAGACCTGCAGTTTTCTGTTCCAGATATGTCTTCATATTTTATGATAACATCACCCTAAAAAATTTAAGTATAGGCAGAATGTGTAGCATTTGTCGTTCGCTCTTTGTAAACAAAGTTACAAAAGTTGCACAGATAGAGAGAGAGCGCAGCAGTGGCTGAGCCGGCTTGAGAGTGACAGCGAGCGAATCCTGCAGGAAGAAACCATCCTGCAGGATTTTGGATTTTGTGTGAATGCATGAAGCTGAAGCCAGGCGTTATACTTTCTGCTGTGTGTGCTTAGCCCCACACACTGTAAAATACTAGATACATACTTGACAGAGAGCAAAAGAGAGAGACAGCGATGTAACATGGTCGCAATGTTTTATAGTGTCCCAACTTCACAGACTGCAGAATGAACAGACATGAAAAAAAGCTGTTCAGCATCAAATGTTTATTTAGAATATATATTACTAATATATTATCATTAGTAATATAATTAATATATATTCTGAATGAAACTTGATGTGAACTATTCGGTACAGTCCTAAAATATAGAAAAATACAGGTTAAATAAAACAGAGAAGGCATATGTCTTCAAAAATAAGTTTTTGCTGATAAATAATTCAATAAAATCTACATTAATAAACACTTAACAGTGTCCATATAGCTATGTATAATGACGTTATAGTGTGCTATAAACTATTTATTAAATGTATGTACAGGCTAAATAGGGGAACTTAAAGTAAAGTTAGCCGTAGTCCTGTGTGAATGGGACTATAATCACCTGAGTACAATCTCAGTATTTAAGTTTGGGCCTGTTTTTTTCTCCTGTGAAGGCCACTCCGATTTGTTGTAAACCTGGAGGCTGTGACTATTGTGCTTTGCCCTAAAGCATTACCTCTTCTTGCAGCTGATCACAAGTCAAGCAGCAATTATCTTTCAGGTATGTTAAGGTCTGCCTTTTGTGCCTGTAAAGCTGGGCTGCGAAACAGAGATTCTTCTGCTGCTGCAGTATCTGCTGATTGTTCTCTTCTGCTCATTGACTGCAGTATGGTTTAAAACAGATGAAATTACAGGAAGCAACAGACATTACAGACCAGCGGAGACTGAACTGCTTTCGAAGTCAAGCAGCAGAAGCTTGGGCTGTGCCAGTTTGAGTTTATGTTTTGACTGTACCTTTGTGTACCATAGCAAGTGGATTTACTTGAGAGAAGAGACAGGTAAAATTGTTCGAAAAAGGCTCCCATCTAACCTATTAATTATGCTTTAACATGTCCATCCATCCATCCTCCACCCATTTTTCCATCCAACCATCAATGATCATAGAGGGTCACCCAAATCACAAACGCCAAATTTTCTGACTTACTACTTGAGATGTCATACCTTGCAGGTAGTTTTGGTTTATGTGCCAAGATGTTAGTCAAAATTTTTGCCATCACCCTAGTCCAACAGAAGTGAATTGTATTTCAATTGTGCTGCTCAAAGCATTGAAAAATTACACTTGAGAAACTCAAAACCAAGAAATAGTCCCAGGGAAAATGCTTCCCAGCAATGTCTGTGGAACAAAGCTTTGAAGCTTTGAGCAGCACACGGGAGTTTCCATTGTTTTATGGTGGGACATAAGTTACAGAAACTGATATCTTAAATGTATTATTGTCTGACATGGGTAAATACACATATTTGATTTCTTGCAAAGAGCTAGGTGAGAAGATTTTTACCATTTTCATATCTGTCCTTATAATGTTATAGCCAGCAGGCAGTTATCCTAGCGTATAGTGTCTTAGTTTCGGTAAGCATATTCTAGAAAGAGTGTCTGTTTAATCCATACATTGGAAATGTAAAAGAAAACAGAGAGACAGATATGACAATGGTAATGATCCTCTCATCTAACGTTCTGCAATAAAGCATATTTCTTAAAAGACTGAACTCTTTTATAAAAGATTGAACCTACCAAGACAAGAGTAGGGTAGTAGTAGTAAGAAAATATGTTGTTTTTTCTGATTTGAGAGATCATTTGCTATTAGCTGATTATTTGGCTTTAGTGTTTCATGGCAAGTAGGCCAAATTAGAGAGAAACTGGCCATGTGTCCAATCATGAGCTAAAGTGTCTGGAGACCAAAATAATGGATGACATAAAATATTGCTTGTGAAGAACAATAGAGCACATTCTATACCATACTATATTCGCTATTTGTGCTGGGGCTGTGAGGCATTTGGCTGCTTATGAATGTTATCCACTTCGTTGTGCAGCTTTGCAATCCACTACATAACGCTTTTGACTCACTTCATGCGAAGTGTAACCTCACATTTAAAGGGGCAATCATACTTTAATACTGTGCAAGAGCTGAATGTAGTGACAAAGCAATACAATAGAGAATTAATACAAAACGGTTGTATGTATTTGTATACAACTGTGACCGATATATATGGAGAAATATCAATGTGAGAAGGAAGAAAGAGAGTTAAGAACACAAGTGTATGCTTAAGTTTGTTTGTTTACAGTGTAAATATGTATGCGCATGTATGCAGTGGCTTTACTTTTGCTATTTGTGAGCTCCTTTCCTTTCCACCACACCTGTTACAGAGTCTCTTCTCCTCGACATAGTTGGCTCAAGTTCTGCCCCTCTTGTTCTTCTGGAAACTCCGCTGTCCATGCTCCTCTCACAGCGGCTATAAGGGCTGTCAATTGTTGGCGTCAGTTTCACTCAGATTTAGAAAGTGCAGGACAGCAAGCCAAAGCTTTTGCTTTTAAGGCCTTGAAATTAATATGAAATGCATCTCTGTGTCTCTCTGTCCAGCTTGCAGCCCAAGTTCTTGATGATCTTGATGATGAGGACATTGGATTCGGCCTGGTGGATCAAAAGAAGGACTCTGCTGTTGCTAAGAAGCTAGGTAAGCTTGCTAGTCACTGACAGAAACCTTGCATGGCAAAAACAATCTGTATAAATAACTAGTGTAGCATATGTGTGGGTTTATTGTACACTTGGACTTAAATTGACACCTATCCAGTGGTATTCCATGGTCACTGATTAATAAATTAATACACAATTGACAAAAGAAAGATCAACTAAAATAATAAGAGTAAAAATATGTTAATTAATAATACATGTAATTGTTGATGTCTGAGGCCTAGTGCAATATTGGCAATAAATGAAACAACCCTGCCCTCAAGTGTTGACCAGAGGTGTTACAACTTTTTTGTAAGAAGAGGTGCTGGGGCAGTATTCTGATTCATAGTGCTGACCAAAGAGTTGTTCTTACATGGTAAGTGTGATAAATGCTGAATGCAGAGCCAGGAAAATAGAGCTGTGGACTCAAATGCAGACATTGGCAAGGAGGATGCAGTTCAAAAAGGTTTATTCAAGTAAACAAGACAGGCTTACGTTGGAGCACTAGACAAGAGTCCAAACAAAGGGGTAAATCTAAAATGCATGGTAATCCAAAAGGGAACAAGCCAAGGAAACAGAGCATGAACAGAACACTCACATGCGACGAGGACACAACAAAGATATAACAGAACTGAGGACTTAAATACCAGGGCAAACGAGCAGGGTGGGATCACAACAACAGGTGTGAGACATCAAGGTAATGAAATAAGACGGGAAGCAAAATTAGACACTGACAGCAAACGCAGAAAACATTGAAACATAGACCGAATACACATAGCACTCAGACAAAAACTTGACACAGACACCGAACATACAGTATCACTCTCAAAACACAGAAACAGACGACAAGGACAAGACAGACTGACAAACGACAACGGACCAGGATGTATAAAACAGAACACAGAATACGTGTACAGTCTAAACGGGAAAAGAAATGTCAGAGCTACGAACTAAGACACAGAAGCAGGACTACACACTAAGACATGAACTAGGACATGACAGGGGATGGTAAAAATAGAACTAGACCAAACATATATTCATCGCAAGAATGAACAAGGCAGAACAGTACAAATGCAAGACATGGAACCAAAAAAAAACAAAATAAGATATGAAAACCCCAAACCATGACAGTATGAGCAGTAGTGCAACAAGCACAACATAAATTATACTTATTAAGGGGCTTTTAGGACCTGTTATCAACCACAACATATCATCGCAGTTGCAATTGTGGAATCAAACTTTGAAGTATATTGAAAAACTATTTTTTTGGACTACTGAAACTTACTTATTACCATAATGTAGAAACATGCATAACAATCATCCTGGCATAAATCTTGGTCTTTTAACTCTCTTACAAGGTCTAGACGAAGTGGAAAGCATCTACATCTTTTGTGACAATGAGATCATCGAGTACGATGGAGAGCTCGCTGCAGACACCCTGGTTGAGTTCCTCTATGACGTAAGTAATATATGGTCAATGATAAGGGACTGTTCCAACACTTGGGCTAAATCTATGTGAAAGATAGATATATTGTGCACCCTTGTTTTACCAATAGAAGCATCAGCCTCATCCTGCTTTCAGGATACTGACATGTGGAATTATGTCATGCACATAAATTATAACATTTTGTCAACTCTAAGCTTCAATCTATTAAAGATCAATCACATATTTGCATTGTCATTGTCTCTTATCAGGTAATTGAAGACCCCGTGGAGATCATTGACAACGAGCGTGAGCTGAAGGGTTTCCACAACATTGATGAGGTCATCAAGCTGGTTGGCTATTTCAAGAGCGAGAAATCTCCTCGTACGTTGAAGATTATGATCTTAAGATTGAGCTTCAAGCAGATCATATGCAATCGTTCTTTAAATCAAATGCTTAATAAAGTGTTTTTATTTTCTCCATCCAGACTTTATAGAGTATGATGATGCAGCTGAGGAGTTCCATCCCTTTGTCAAATTCTTTGCCACATTTGACCCCAAGGTTTAAATTGTTTGCTTGAGTTTTTGTGTGCCTTTTTATTTTCGTATGTGTACACAAAAGTGTGAAAATTTTTAGCATTTTCAAATTTTCTTTTAACTTTGTATTTCCTGTTTGATTGCCTTTCTCTTAACATTATTTAAGATTGCCAAGAAGCTGAAGCTGAAGCTGAATGAAGTTGATTTCTATGAGCCATTCATGGAAGAACCCGTCACCATTCCAGGAAAGCCCTATGTTGAGTCTGAACTTGTTGAATACATTGAACAGCATGACAGGTGAGACCCTGTGTCATACTAAAATAAAATTTTAGTTGAGATTTTTTGGAACGGTCATAAGGGTTGTTTTGGAAGAACTGATAAGTGACATTTAAGTTCATTTAGGTATTAAAACTGAAGTTTATTTAAAATCTAGTTTAAGCCATCTAATCACAAAGTACTTACCTGGATCCAGACCACTGAATCCGCCAACTACACCAGGTTCACTGATTCTAGTCTGGCATCATGACATGAAACAGTGATCAGTTAAAAAGTGATCATTCCAGTGAACACTGTTGAGGAACTAACACCCTTGTCAAACTGTTGTCAAACTGTTGTCAAACTAAGTAAGAATAATATCAACAATGTCAAATGCTACAGACAAGAAATCAATCATTTTAAATCAATTACAAGTACTGTATGTAGTTTAATTTTACTTCGCTCCGCTCCTAAAACGGCAAAACCAGTATATTTTCATGGCTACTCTTTAGAGTCGACTTGAAATTAAATTACATTGAGGCAGATAGAGTGGAGGCAATGTCGGACTGGAGGTGAAATTGGAGTGTAACGAGTTGACAAATCTGTCTGTTATCAAGCATTTAAAGTACCACTAGTGTACAATCAAAACAGCATTATACATTTTTCAAACAACTTTTTGATGGGAATATGAAAATTTGACTTTTGATACCTTTATTGTTCCAGGCCTACTCTGAGGAAGCTTGAGCCTCACAGCATGTATGAGATCTGGGTAAGGGTGATTTTTGAAATTTCTCCATCTGCCTCCGTCTGTCTCTATTAAAACTTGTATTTTTTGTCGGTCAATCTAGAGTGGGAATATTTTGTTTTCACAGGAGGATGACATTGATGGAGAGCACATTGTTGCATTTGCTGAGGAAGATGACCCAGGTATATTTCTGCCTTCGTGTCTCTTTATTTACAATTATAGAACTGATATGTTTGAAAATCAAGCTAATACTTTATGGCACCTGGTACACCACTGTACCTGACCTCTGAATTTCTCCTTAGATGGTTTTGAATTCCTGGAAATCCTGAAGGAGGTGGCACGCGAGAACACCAACAACCCCAACCTCAGCATCATCTGGATTGACCCTGACAATTTCCCCCTGGTATGAATACGCCACACTGAAACTACATATCAGCTATTGTACATCTTTTATTTACAATGTTGCAATTTTTTTCTTCTAAAGGATGTGTCAAACCCAAAAAGATAATCAGTCAGAGATGGCAAACAAAGCATGCAAGAAACAGGAATGAAGGCTAAACCGCTAGGACTGGGTAGTATACTAGCTGATCTGGCAAATGACTAGGGAAAGAGAGCTGGTATGTACTGTATGCAATGTAGCTAAATCCAACTGTGAATAGTGGTCAAACACTGAGGGCAGCAACAGGGCGGGTGGGAAACAGCAGGAATCTGAAATGACAGGAGATGTTAATAACTGGAAAAACAGGAAAATTAGCAAAAATGACAGGTATTGTGTTAAAAACAACTTCAAATGTCATCTGAGTCATCGTGAGATATAAGCCTAACCATTTTCACTCTGTTTCTCTTTCAGCTGGTGCCATACTGGGAGAAGACCTTCTTCATTGACCTCTCTTCTCCACATATTGGTGTGGTTGATGTTGAGGATGTAAGTAAACGTTCTCATCCTTTGCAAAAACCTAAAATGAAATACAGATTTCAAGTTGTTTGTTGCCCGGTACAGAAAAAAAGTTATGTATTAATGTAGTATGTTTTAAACATGTTTTCATTTGAAAAAGAGGAGAATCATTCCTATGGTATCTTTCTGATATGATGGGGTGTTCTCTCACCACCATGATATCAAAGTGTTACAGTTTCTGTGCTTCCTTTTGAAAATTGAAGCAAAATGCTGCTTTTAAGCTACCTGTAACAGTAACTTATCTTCAATAAAAAGATAGCAAAGGTAAAACACTGGGCATACTGTAAATATGTGTGTGCCTATCCTTGACAGGCCGACAGCGTGTGGATGGAAATGGATGACGATGATGACATGCCCACAGCTGATGTGCTCGAGCAGTGGATTGAGGACGTTCTTTCTGGAAAGATCGACCCAGATGATGATGATGAAGAAGAAGAAGATGATGATGATGATGAAGATGACGAAGATGACGACGAAGATGATGATGACGATGATGATGATGAAGATGACGACGAAGATGATGAAGATGACGACGAAGATGACGACGAAGATGATGATGATGAAGATGATGATGATGATGATGAAGATGATGATGACGAAGATGATGATGACGAAGATGACGATGATGAATAAATGTTTACTACCATCTTTCATTTCATTATGATTTAGCCACTAATGGCAAAATCAAAAGTAGCACCAGTTTTTTTCTAACATTTTGCAGCAAACACACTTTGCTTCCTGTATGGTTTCCTGTAAGGGACAAATATAATGACCTTATGGGAAACTTTTGCTGTCAGGGAGAGAGATTTTCAAAGAAGCAGATGATATGCATCTCTGTTGATAAACGGGGTTGCAACTTAAATCTGGCGTTATACGTCCTTTGTTACTGGATTACAATATGCTAATCTCTCACCTCTGAGGTTCATTATCCACATGAGCAAAGAGGCTAACAGAGGCTGGCTTCCCTTTCTACCTAATGTCACAGACCGGGGTTCTCCCCTTTATCATTTTCTGTTTACTGTAATCCTGTTTCAATGACATGTTTTCTACTTGATGAAGAGAAGAAACAAACACTTTCTTGTACTATTTTTAAAGAGAATGAACAAACTTACTGGGCAGTCTTAAGATATTACAATCTTGGAAAACTATTAAGGTACCGGGTATTAAAAATTGACAAAATCATTTGTTTCTGCTCTCATGTTAAAATTAAAAGACAAAAATATTTGAAATTAATGTTTGTTGTTGTCATTAATTACTATTTTTATGCCAGTGTGTGTGACTGTGATTTTCTGGTGGTTTGTAGGCAAGTGCTTTGTTTAAGCATAATACTTAAATGTATGCAACTCCCCCTGCTGATTTTGAAAAAACATCGCTCATAATGTAGTGGGACAACAGTGTGGATTTGTGCATTTTATATTAGGCGCCTTTTTACGCCTAAGTGTGACATAATCCAGGACAGCCGAACTTTAAATAAACAAAGACTGCATTTTCCAAAGACCCCAAAGCCTTAACTGTTTAAATCTTTTAGTTACTTGATTACGTTTGCCTCTATTTGAGTAGTTATGTTACCATGTTGTTGCTATCTGTTGTTGATATTAGTGCTGAAAAGAATCTAAATAAGTTACTTTTGCAGTGTTTTATTTTCAGCAAGATTAAGGACACTCCTTCATCTTATGTGTAACCAATACTTGTTCACAATACTTTCTCACACAATTCCTTTAGAAATGATGATAAAGAAAGCTTGAATTTAAGGCTGAATTCCCCAGTTCCTAAGGAAAGATTGTTTTGGGTTAATCTAAGCTTTCCTCATGCAACCTGAGCTCCCCCAAGTGGACAAAATAAGTATTACATACCATCGTCGGCCGTTTCCCAGCAACCCGGCGAGAGAAACACAAGCAGTGAGACCAAACAAACATTCTGTGATCAGGGATGTCCCATAATGCTAATATTGTCTTTTAACTCCTAAAACTCATAGCTTACTTTCATTAGTTCTCCTCTGCCATATGAGTCAAATGCTTCCCACAATCGAACCTCCATTTCTCATTGTTCAGCCATTGTTTATTTTCCCTGTATTTAACCACCCTTTTATATCGCTTTAGTTAGTTAATAAATTCACTGTAATCAAGGAATTGTGTTTGTTGCCTATTTCCACGTCCCTGCCAAGAGAACTGACCCTTTAGATATGAGACTGACTGATTGATTTAAGATAATTGAGCTGAGAGAATTGTTAACTAACAGATCACTGGTGAATAACTGTATAATTGTTAAAAGCTACCTAGAGGTCCGGAGAGTCTAGGTTAATAACAACTCTGGTGGTGCCCGGAAACGAGATAATTTTGATATTTTCTGAATATTAAAGTTCATAATTAGGTATTAATTCTCATAAATTTATTAACATTCATAGCTAATTTAGCCATGCTACAGTAAATTCTGAAAATATTTAGCACTCTGCTAGTGCTACAGTCTTATGTGACTCCTCTACTTATAAATGTATTCTTTGTAGGGCTGGGCACGCATTAATTAACACCTACAATTATTTTATTGCACGTTAAAGCAGTATTTAAAAAATTATTATTCTTTTGAAAGTCCGTTGCTCACTGGCTCTGAATACACATACACCTACAGTCAAACCATGGGTCATCGAGGGCTGGCATGTTGATCAGGCTGCAAATCACCCACCCAAACAAGCAGTGAGGGCTCGGCAGACTACTTGGATGCAGTGTGTGGCAGTAAACGGCATGTGCTCTATTAAGAGTAACCATGGGCACGAGCACCGCCGCAACAGTTTCACGGAACACAACCATTTGTCGCTACACCTTGAGCTCAATCACTTCACCTCTCGCTAACGGGGACACTTGCTACTGAAATATAGACTCTTCATGCTGCTCCCTGATAAAAGAAAAATGGTTCTGCTGATAACGTTACCTGCTCAGAAAAAACCGAGAAGAAAACTGGACTCTGATGGTAACTTATTTTAACAAGGTAGATAAAAGGTAATGCCCTGGGAGTGGAAAATAGCTTTGGTTTAATATTTGATTTGATTACATTAATGTTTAAGTTGAGATTTACAAGAAATGTTTTATTGCTACTGTGTAAAGGGAATACTGCTGGTAAAAAGCACCTTATTTGCTCAAAGTGTTTCCAAACCACATGTTATTGCACTTTTGTGTATATAGCAGTACATTTAAATTAAAAGTGCATGAAATGTGTACATTTTATGTAACTGTCATAATAAATATGTTGTGTTATGTTGTTTGTTTGTTTGTTGTCGAGATCTGAACAAATAGTTCTTACATTTGAAAACTAGATGGCCAGATGGAGTAGCCACACAGATGGAAATGGTATACAATATTATTGATAAATTAAAGTATGTAGGTATTAGTGTAAATGAAATGTGTATATTTTGAGAAATACACCTGCTTGCTATGGATCATATCCTGACATGATCCTTTACTATGACTTACTAGCAATTCCAGGGCAAAGTTGACAATTTCCTCCAAGTAACTTTATTTCTTCATTGATTTGCCAAAATACCCTCTGAAACATGGGAATCTTTGTAAAGTTACTGATCACTGAAAAGTTGAGAAACATTTCTGTTTACATTTATCTAGGATATCAAAGGTTAGCTGATTGCAAGTAAATGTAGTTAACACTATTTCCTCACTGCACGTCTGAAATAAGATAATAAAGTCACTTGTCAAATAGGATGTTAAAAATTAACAGGTGTGCTTTAAACAACATAAAAGCAGCCAGAGGGATCATATCAAGTTATCATATCGAGTTAAGGTGTCTGAGCAACATTTAATCAACTCAGAAGATGAATTTTACTATTTTATTGTTTGTATCACTGTTCTGTGGCCTGATTTGGGCCCAGGATGATGTCATTCCTCCAGAAACAGAAGAAAACACTGAAATACAGTCATGCTTTCCTGACATGTGTAATCTCCTGAAAGAGTTTGGTGCCATGAGAGAAAAACTGGGAGTTATGGAAAACAGGCTGAAGGACAGTGAAACCAAACTGAAGGACAGTGAAAACCAGATTATTGAACTGAAGAACAAAGGTAAAGTGGAACTTTTTGATTTAAAAACTTCAGTGAAGAATGCTTTTGTATGGTTGAATAAACAAAATGTAACAGTGTGGAAATACATTTATAAAAATAATGTGATTACAATGTTTTGCTTTATAGAAAGAACCATGGTAGTATTCAGTGCAGGAACAGGTGGGAATGGAGCCATTGGACCCTTCAACACAGAAACAACTGTAATCTACAGAACAGTGAAAACAAACATCGGTAATGCCTACAGTCCATTCACTGGTAAGTACATTAGTACTGACATTTTCTATAATCTCTTTATTTAAAAATACATAAGTAAAATGGTATGCAGGAATGCAGATGTGACAACATGTTACAAAATAAATTAGAGGTTAAAAAAGCGTAAAGAGTAGATTAGATTTTTTGCCATACAGTGAAGTACATCTTAACGTTGCATCAGTTTTTACAAGATGTTTTGGTGACTGATACAACTGATGTTTCTTTTTTAGTGAGGGACCATCACAAAAGTGCATGTAAAATATCATAATAAACCACACAATAGATAAAGTTTGTACAAACATTGACAAGGGAAACACATTCATTCTGTGATTGTGGTGCATTGCCAAAATTTACCAGAAATAGAACAAGAAGAATGTAGTGACGAAACACGCTCTGTAGCGCTGTTTGTCCGTTTTCGGCTACTGTAGAAACATGACGATGCAATATGACGTCCATAGAAGGGGGGACCCACGGTTATGTAGAAATAAATGGCTCATTCTAAGGTAATAAAAACATAATGATTTAAGGTCTTTATACACCATTGAAAACATAGTTATGGATCTTATATTGCATTTCTGTCAATAAATCCACACTGGACCTGCAGTTATGAAGTTTTTATATAGTACTTATTCACAAAGGTGGAGATCAAATGTGAAGATTTGCTGCATGGTTGAAATATGTTAGTGTGTACTTATGAGGAGTATCAAATGCAGTAGAAGATAATTTATTCTAAGTAGGTCTGTCCACCATGTTGGTCCAGAATGATGTACTGTATCTCAACAACTATAAGATTAATTGGTATGAAGATTTATCATTGTATACAGACATCCATGGTTCCCAGTGGGTAAATATTGTTGTCCCCTGACTCTCCTCTAGTGCCACCATGATGTTGACATTTGTATTTCAGAGAGAAATATCTTCCTCAATTAAACAATCAATCAATCAATCCTGCAATTAAACACATGTGAGACACATGAGCTATCAAGGCAGACAGGAAACAAAGCTAGACAAAAACACCAAGCACCAAAATTACAAAATAAAACAGGAAGTAAAGCTACAGACAATACTCAAGGATATTGGTAACTAAATACAACAGAAAACAAGGAAGCAATGATTCACTAACAAAACCTAAACAAGAACACAACACTGGAGTCAATGGGTCAAACCAAAAGGACAATAAACAAAATAACAGAAATACACCACACTGAAGTCCAGCGTCGTAACACTAATAAATACTAATACTAGTATTACTGCACTGTAAAAAAATCTGTTACAAGTAAAGCCCCTTTTCCAATGCACGGTACCAGCTTGACTCACCTTGACTTGCCTTGATTCTACTCGTCTTTTTTTGGTTTTTGGACTTTTTGAAATTCTGAAAATATTGGGAAATGTCGTCACAATTAAGGCCCAAAGTGACACCTTCACAACGCTGCAAAGCTCAATATCATCACAGATAAATTTAAATAATGAAGGTGGAACCATGCATGAAGTGTTGTTACATGAAAATGTCAAAGTAATTTCAGTGTAAATCTAATAATTGTGTCATAGATAAAGCTGATTGATATTTATGGATTGAATTTCTACAGTGTGTGCAAGAAATAGAGAGAGCACTTTAAATGTGAAAGATTCAAGGACTTGGATCTTCGAGGACTGTCAGATGTTGGAATAAAATATTGTTTCCACAGGTATCTTTGCTGCACCTGTTCCAGGCGTTTATTACTTCACATTCTTTTATCATGCTGGAGGAGCCAACCCAGTGAGTCTAGCCCTCGTGAAGAATGGCCAAGCTGTTGCGACAGCCTATGACCACCGTACATCGCATGACGGGGCTGATAACGGAGGCAATGCAGTGTTCTTGCAGCTGCAGCAAGGGGACCAGGTTTTTGTACGCTTAGGTGCAAATACAAATATTTGGGGAAACGATGCCATTACCACCTTCAGCGGTTTTCTAGTCAGTGAGGTTTGAGAAACATTGAATAATGATTCATTTGTCATTACAATTTTAATTTTAATTTAAAGGAGACCCATTATGCTTTTCCATATTTTATGACTTATCTACTATGTTACATTGTTGGATGTTCGTGTGAAACATGGCCAAAGCTTCAAATAACAAGGTAAAAGTATTTAAAATAAATCTCTGTTGGCCAAAACCTCAGATTTCCTCCTGTTCTGGGAGGGCCAGTTTAAGATAGAAAATTATTTTTTTGAACTTTGAATCATGAAAAGCTGCCATATAGGAGTCAGAGAACAACAATTTAGAACTGGAAATCCAGTATAATAGGTCTCCTTTAAGATCTGAAATTATATGAAAGTATTCAAAATCATATGTTAATTTTAATTGATTCCTATTATTACAGCTGTTCTAGAGACTATAGTTTAAAAATTGCACTCACTGACATTACAATTTGGCTGTTTAAGTTTTATACATACTTTTTTCATATATTAAAGACTTTTGTTTTGCAATGCTAATGAAAGGCTGGAAAGTTAGATCAGAATTAATAATGTCTCATAATTATGTGAGCTTCATTTATCATGTATTTCTCCACAAAAACAATAACTTGAACTTCTGTTTTGTCTTATCATAAATGTATTTTTAGTACAAACGCTTTATCTTTTGTTTCTTGTGTAGACTTTTGACGTTTTTAACCGTTTGTCTGTTTCTTCTAAAATTAAAAAGTGAAAATGCAAAAGTGGTGTGTAGGCTGTGTATGTTAAAGTTAAATTCCTCCATCCATTCATTTGCATCATTCACAATATACAGAATTGCAAAATATGAATTATTAAGTTAAAGGGAGAACTGAATCAATGTAAATGAAATGTAAATGTGTATTTCCACTGATGACTGAGAACTCTGCATGCCAGATTGCCCGAATGCCAACTGTCCTCAAAGGACAGATTTGGATCACATTATGTGTTACTTGAGGAAATTTGTGTGACAGAAAACAGCTCCCTCTGTTGTCCCAGGCCAGTGCATTGAAAGCAGTGCAGGTCAAGTGCAAGTCATATTCAAACACAAAGACAATTCAGAGTGCTTTACATATTTTTATGGTGGTTTGACGGTAGAATGCAGACTTTATAACCTATTTTATGTGGCTGTTAAAGAGTCCATGATTAAACCAATATTTCCGACTTAGCTGTTGGTTATCTTGAGGACACTTCTACCTTCCTTGTTTTGTGCCAAAGAGATTTTTCAGTTGTTTATTTTGCTGAAGAATGATCAGGCTCATCCAATCCAAAAGCAAGACTACACTATGAAGCTTTTGTTGAGGGTGGTGATCAGCTGATAATTTTGGCAGTGAAAAAACGTTTTACAGAAATTTGGATGTGGCAATACTCAGACTGGCAATCAAAGTCTGTAGACTTTCGCGGACTGTGTAAATCATATTGTCATGTTTTAACTGTTTTATGTTTTTATGCTACAAGAATGTTCTCATGAAGATAATGAAGTTACTTTATGATATTGATCTTGACTGGAGTTTGTTGTCTTCTGCAAGACCCTGAAAATGAATATTATGTGCAAGGAGGATGACTACAAGTGGTTGCATATCAAGACTAAATAGTTGTTGGACCAGATTTGAGCAAGATAGAGACAGAAATGTCTCAATCTTATTCTTACTTCATGGCCAAACTAATTTATAGCTGTGCCTGAAAGGCCTACATACTATCCATCACCATCAAGCGGAACGTTTATGACCATCTGTGTAAAGTCTGTGTTTAATTCTTTAATTAAAATTTAAATTAATAGCAGAAGGCCAGACATTGAACGTTGTCTCCATTATAATGAATAGAAAAGGGACTGTAAAAACACCCAGAACAATGATGACTATAAGTCCAGGACCTTGTTGTTCTATCACTAACAAAGTCTGATATGTTTATTTTGGAACTATTTCACAAAGAAAAGGTTGACTCAGCACTTTAATTATTATGCTTTTATGTCTGACTAAGAAAGATGAGCTTTTTATTTTCAACACTGACACCTGCATTTTCTTAACAATGTACAGAACAATAAATTGATGAAGAAACATTTTCCATCATTGCTTATTGCTTTGTGTCATTGGTAGTCTGTAGCCTGTGTTCTTTGTATGTGCCAACCCATAATCTGTTGGTGTCAGATATTGTGGTACTGATATCCAAAGCAATTTCATGGTAATACAGTACCATGCTCAAAAACAAGCCATAAAATGAGGCAATGGTTCATTGAGTTGATAGAGCTCCTTAAAATATTGTCTGAGTATGTTGAAACAAGTGGATTGATTATTATACAGAACTGTAGCCTCAAAGTCACTGTCACATTTATGTAGCCAGACATTGGTTTATTTTGTTGATATAATAGGAAATGATTTGTGTATCATGCTTTCACAGCCAATTTAGTTGAAAATTAAAGTGAAAAGAAATATTTGACAGTTATAGGCAGTGGTGGAAATGGTTACATTTTACTGAGGGAACCATACTCAGGTGGGGTTGTGGATAGATTTTTTATTTATTTTACTTCTTGATGGCAGACTTAGGGTGCACTCACACTAGGTGATCCATATCCTGCTCGAGCACGTTTAACTACCAAAGTCCGGTTTGTTTGACCAGTGCTCCGGGCTCACTTGAAGAGGTGGGCTTGGGCACGATAGGCATGTATGGAACCCCAACACAAACTCCACTGTGCCGTGCGAGAGAGAGGTTTTGTTTCAAAAAAGAGTGCAGTGTTTCCCCGCAGAATGACAGTCAATACTGACTTCCAGCTACGTACAGCATGCTTACCTCGACAACCCAGCATCGTTAACATAGCTCTCCTTATTAGCTAGGCTTCTTACATGCTTGCTAATAACTTTTTTTTTATTTCCAACATTGACAGTTGTGTTGGACAGATTTGTGCAGTGGTGTTTATGAGTGAGAGAGGGACAAGAGAGAGAAAGAGAGAGAGAGAGAGAGGAGATACTGCGCGAATATACCTATGTGCAGCACTCTACAATCAACTCCGATTTTAAATAGGCCTAGTAAAAAACATCACATATCATTATGTGACGGTCGGCATTGATACTGTGGCGGGCTGCCACAAACGAGTCAATGTATGGGAAACACTGACAGTGATGGCGTAAACGCGTGCTCTGGCGCAGGCCAGCGGGGGTAGTGGGGAGGGGGGATTATCAGGCCTAGTGTGAGTACGCCCTTAATGATGCTGCTTATTAAGCTTTCAAAACATGTTGCCCCCGATGGCTTTTCCATAGGGGTTTGAATGTGTGTGAATGTGACTAAGGCTCAGTGTGTGAACTTTTACATGTTTGAGCTTTGTGACATGGTGCATTCTCCTGCTGGAAGTATGACCCCAGGTACAATGTGGGATGGACAGCAACAGTACTTAGGTAGGCAGTCTCGTTTAAATGATGCTTAGTTGGTACTAAGGTGCGCCAAGTTTGCCACCATTACACCTCCATCAGCCTCAACCGTGGATACAAAGCAGGATGGATCCATGCTTTCATGTTGTTTACGCCAAACCTACGCCTACCATCTGAATGTCGCAGCTGAAAACGTTTTTCCAATCTTCTGTTGTCCAATTTTGGGGAGCCTGTGCGAACTGTAGCCTCAGTTTCCCATGCTTAGCTGACAGGACTGCACCTGGTGTGTTCTTCTGCTGCTGAAGCCCATCTACTTCAAGGTTTGACGTGTTGTGCGTTCAGAGTTGGTATTCTGCATACCTTAATTGTAATGAGTGGGCCGAGTGAAATGGAAAGGGTGAGATGGAAAGGATTTGAGGACATCTACAGGCTGACATGTGTAAAGGTTTCTTCCTTTCCAAGTATCAACAAGGATGTTCGTTTGCGTTCAGCTGCCCATTCCACACCTGCACAGTGTGTAACACAGT